>NW_008756960.1:0-944 GCF_000715545.1 Opisthorchis viverrini | reverse complement strand
TTTAACTGAACTCTTTAGCGAGAAGGGCTTTTCCTGACAGATACCAACGGATCAGTACCAAATATGCCCCGGCCGTTATGTCACAGAAGCGAAAATCACACTGCAATTATTGGAATGTCAAAAACGTGAAACGAGCATTTTAAATAACGACCAAAGTTTTGTTTGGGCTATTTAATTGGACATGCAGAATTATACCTCAGAGCAATTTGACTCGCGCATACAGCTTGTGTCTTTCTCCCTGTAAATCACAGAGCAGTGATTAGTGCTACACTAAACAGATGCAACTGTGCGCTGTTGACAGCAGCAGTGTAAAACAAGGCAGGCCTGTAGACATGTATCTTAATTTGGGCCAATTAATCTAGAAAGTTCACCATGTGCCCATGATGGGCAAGTTGTGAGGGCTGTCTACGCAAAATAAATATGGTTCAGCAATAAACACGATAACACATGCCTGTTATGTCGCTCTGAAAGTGGATGCATACTTCAAACGCAAACATAAATGATGTAAGCTCCGCACAAAAGTAATTCATATCTGACTGCAACCGAAGATGCACCCAGATGTTTTCAATAGGACATGCAAGGTGTTTGTCACGTGATGAAAGATAATGGACAGACAACCATTGTTTCTTTGTTCGATGTGGTTTACTGTGCTTCCTGACTTTCAACACAGATTGACTTCACTTTCATGACGAAACTTCCTTTGGAACTTCCTTCCTCAGAAATCTCCCTGTACCACCAACAAAGATTGAATGTGATTCACAACAGTGTATTGTTTTCTACTTGCAGCAAACTGGCTACTGGATAAGGAGTGGGTGCACATTGAGTTGCAGGCACTAATATCCACATAAACTGGGTTATTTTTAACCTCGCATTAACCTGTGTATCGTGTTTTTGAAATCTAAAATACCTTGCTAAACTCAAACCTCATTCTGCTTACTTCCTTC
>NW_008756959.1:0-944 GCF_000715545.1 Opisthorchis viverrini | reverse complement strand
TAGACACCGAAAGGGTGTTACAGCTGAACTGTGTCTGTCTGTCTATCTGAACGTAACCTACAGGAATATAATACCAAGGAACTGTGTCAGGTGATTGTTTTAGTTTAGCCGATATTTTGGCATCATTTGTTTTGTGCACGTCTTACCACCTAGTACAAACGCTAGCTCGTGGAGGTCACGTTTTGGTCCCCATCAACCCTTGTGGCATGCTGTTTGATCTCATTGAAACTGCTATCCATGCGAAAGAAAATTTCAAGGGCACCATCCAACCGTTGTTCCCACGAGAAAAACCCGAACCTATTGGCAATGGTCAATCGCACGTACCTCCTACAACTACGTCGGTGAATAGTGGTCGAGATAGCGTATTTCTTGACAGTACGGAAGGAAATACTACTCATAATAGTAGCAGCAACAATAGTGTGACCCCGTTGGGTGGATCCTCACTCGCAGGTCGGGTTGCCCGCTCGCCTGTGTTTGCTGTCTCCAGCCAGATCAACGTGAGCCTTGCCTATGCCAATGCCTACGGAGAGTGGTTGAATCCAGAAAAAGAGGCTTTACTCTACACAGCTGATGCCCCATTTCCTTTTCAAGCAGTAAGTTCCCCAAATTTCAGGCGAATTTTTGGTTTCGTAGCGCACACACACACATGCAGGCATGTCTCACTGTTTCCATGTGGGATTGGTGATCGAATTGGACACACCTGTGAGACCCCAGTTGTTTATCTTGTAGACTATAGCTTTCATGAACCCGGCATTTGTTGAAGCTTTTAAATCAACGCTAAAAATCATCGATATCGTGAATATCACTAATTCTCTGGTGGCTTGAATGCTGCAGAGTATGTGTGTATGACTTGTGAACCACTGGCGGCTGATCGACAGCTTTCTGGTCTGAATGAGCGTTTATACGACTCGGGCCATGATGGTAATGTGTTGGAATATTGGTAG
>NW_008756958.1:0-944 GCF_000715545.1 Opisthorchis viverrini | reverse complement strand
CAGCGAACCGAGTGCTGTACGCGAACCGGGGAGTAGTGGTCAATCGCTGTAAACAGGTGTGCAGTAGTTTTAGGCTAAGATTAAGGGTTGTTCCAATACACCAGTAACGGTCAGTTAACAAATGCTTTTATATAATCTCGTATAATGGATTTCCACCCCCGAGAAACTATCGAAAATTATAGTGAATCAGACTAGACAAACTCGCATCTCCGACAATCTAAACGTTCTGTTCAAGAAGATCGAATTCCAGTGTCGGAACACCACATACATTTCTCCAAATATATTGGTTCAGCCATATTTCTACTGATAATCTAGATACTCTTCAACAGCTTTTATGCTGACATTATTCCATTGTTCGGCCAACTGTGCTTGACTCAAGTTGAGCACGACAGTCACATAGCGAACTTTACACCACAAGGCAACCAACCACATCACTGACTATTGAAATTTACAGTGCGACCAAATGAGGATCAGCGCCTGGTCAGCACTGCCTTTCTGTTTTTTCCCGTAACCCATGTGATGTCAGATGGAAACCTGGCATATTCGGTCTTTATGGTTTATTGCAAATGTTGTTGTCCTAAAGCCCATAGGCGGTGAATTTACGATGACAGGTTACCCACTCAAAAGGCGTCGAGAATCTTTAATTGTGGGCGGTATAATTCGTGTTTCTCAAATCGCGTAAGCTGAGTATATGGGGTCTCTTAGCACAAACATCCGACTGAAAACTGTGACCCACAAAGTAGTGGAAGAATCCAAAACGTAGTTTTGACAGTGATAGTAAAGACTCAAATCTTGCAAGCGGCTAACCCTAGGGCTTCCGTAAAACGCCTTCCCCTAAGCTAGCGAATACAGAGCCTCCTCACCCAATTACTACTGGAACATTTTCACTTCAAAGTGTCTAAAGAGTAGATGTTTGACTGCAATCAACTGTGAGCCAAGTTATG
>NW_008756957.1:0-944 GCF_000715545.1 Opisthorchis viverrini | reverse complement strand
CACCCCCAGGCGCCTTCCACCACTGGATACCATACCGAAACCTGGAGGCCCTTCAAGCTCGGAGAAATTTTCCAGCAGTACCGGAATATAAATTTATGCGAAGAATTATCAGACTTCAAGTATAGGTGAGCGTGTAGACTGGCCCTGAGGTGTGGTGGACAGGGAATGCCCAAGAGATGGAAGAGATCCAGAAAGCCCGGAGGGCTCGAAATTTTTTTCCATTGTCCGAGCGATGGACCCACGTAAATCACCTGTGGGAGTACCAAGGAAGAGGGTGACAACACAAATGTTGGGTCAAATATTTTGAACAGCACCTATCTGGAACCCACAGGTGGCTTAGAACCCTATAATATGAACGCAAAAACGGCTACGCCCACAAAGGTTGATGATTGTATAGTTCCCCTTGAGCGGCACCGAACCTCCATTACGTATATAATCCCACCCGTATTTTTTTTCAAAAAAGCGTTGTGAAGTTTTAACACAGCGCCTTTCTGATACGTTCGCGTGTATTTGGAAAAACCACTCTGTGCCAATAAACTAGAAAGATGTTGATAATAGTACCCATTTTCAAAAGAGCACTCGTAGTGAGTGTTGCAAAAGGATCAGCTTGACCTATACGTAATGGTATTGTTGGTGTTACTTGTGCTCCGTCTCCTTAGGGTGGCTCGTGGGACACTGACTGGATAGCATCAAGTGAGATTCCGGCATGGTAGGTTTTGCGTCGACGAAAGGGCGAGTAGAACGCCATACATATAAGCGACTCTCAATTCATGTGTCCTTCGATTTACAATGTGCTGTTGACTCAGCGGACCGCCCTGTTCTACTTGAAACATTTAGCCACCAAGAATGCGACGGAAGTTCCGCAGAGCCCAGATATTCTAATAGTCCGTTTCCTTCTGGTATATGCACACCACGTCGTTCTCATGTTGGAAGCGGAGAATGCG
>NW_008756956.1:0-944 GCF_000715545.1 Opisthorchis viverrini | reverse complement strand
ATAAATCATTCGGATAGATAAATTTGTGAGCACCTGTTGATGCAAACTGAACTGCCCTCCGCACTTACGGTTCACAAATAAAATGCCGACGTGGGATATCAAGGCCAAAGAATGGAACGTAATAAGCTTCCCTAAAAATTGCCGTTTGGATTAGTCTTTGCGAATCCAAAATCTAGACTCTTCTATCTCGAGGTTTTCACTCAATTCAGCCTACATATATGGAGTGAAGTTATAATGACACGGTTGAATAATATCCTCAGTGTTCGAAATTCGTGAAGACAGTATATTACTAAGCAGTTCTACTTCACTGTGAAAAAGGAAATGCATTCAGTGAGATTTCGTCTGACAAACTTTGCAGGAAAAGAACGTTCCACAAAATACAAATTTTGGAAGTCTTCAAACGATATTACCCATCCCACCCCAGGATGAGTTGCCTCCCCTTAAACCGATTTGTTATTCAACATTGCAAAGACGCTGGTGTGACAGGTTCGTTTTGCGACATTTCGCTACTTACCACCTGGATGAAAGCACTTAGGCGCAAAGAGTTTTTCATACTCAGTAATCGGGACCGGACCAAATATGTATTTTATAGCAGAACCGCAGAAGTCGGTCTTTTCGCCAGATGAGACAGTTTTTGGGTTTCCATTGGTCATCTTCTAGAGGTCTAGGCGAGCCTCGCCTGCAGAATGTATGACTCTATAGCCAATTTGCACTGTTTGCGCATTGACTGCGCAATAAAATTCTATACATATTGGCATGGGTTGCATGTGTAGACTAATCCCATATCCAATCAGTGAGTTAAGAGAAATCGAGAACCACCGTGTTCCCGCCTATACTATACTGCAAATAATTAGTTGGACGCAGGCATCGTATTCATGTGGGCGCCAAACACAGATCAATCAAGTTGTGACGATTCGGACGAAACTGACTCTACAACCATTGTC
>NW_008756955.1:0-945 GCF_000715545.1 Opisthorchis viverrini | reverse complement strand
TTTTTTATCAACTGAAACATTGATATTGGTTAGTACTTTGTACCCAGGTGATAGAAGATGATACCTCAGCCGATGTATGTCGTGATTTTCGTGGGAACAATTTATGAATATTCTGCAAACTTGAGTTTTTCAGTGTTTTCAACACGTTAAACTTGTTCGAACGATAGCCTTAAAAATTTGCACACCCCGAAGGACTTACTGAGAATGAATTATTTGTGCTAAACCATCACTAAATTACCATTCGGAAATAAAGTTTCCCATGCAATTTGGCAGCACGTACTTCACAATTATTTGTTGAAATCCATGAATGATACTGCTTGTTCTACTTTTATGCAAGCATTGCGTAATACAATGAAAAAAGTTTTAAATTACGTTGCCTCTCGATATCTTGCTTTGTCTTCAAATTATCTGCAAGTGGAAGAATGCCTAAAGACAGGTAAGCACAGTCACTAGAGGGATGCACGTAAAGCAAGGAAATCATTTTCAAACCACTTCTCGGTTGTTGCAAAAACCTGCATATATGAAACCATTTTCTGTTGCGAAGATAGCTTGCAGTTAAGCTGTAAACATGACAATCTAATAAAAACCTTGCTATACTTGACGTGGTTACGTTTTTCTCATCAGAAGAGACATGTTCCCTAAAATTCACTGGCGTATCAGTCGCGTTGCTAGCGATTATATGAAAACATCTAGTGAATGAACCGGATAATCCAAAACGTGCAATTTCGTACCAGAGCTTGCGTAGATAAGGTGTAGACAATGCAGGAGAAGTGATGTAAAAAAGCCATATATTTCGTAAATCAGTTCAAAAATAACCCATATTAAAAACTCCCCTAAATGGTATCTAATTTTTCCCAAAACTAATACCATGAAGCATTATGTTCTGTTTATAAACTTACGAACACAGCGCGTGCGTTCTCAAGTTAATGTTCTGTGGCACTTTTT
>NW_008756954.1:0-945 GCF_000715545.1 Opisthorchis viverrini | reverse complement strand
CGTATTCCAGTCTCAGTTTCATTGGCCCGATAAATTTGACAAACATATACTTGATGAGTTTGACCACTTCACTTGGTTTCAGAAACGGTTCACTTCGTTTTTAGTGTACTGTGTCTGGGAGCTAGACTTAACCAGGAATAGTCAATACACTTCCGCTCGCCCCCTAAGTAATGCCGTTAAGGCCAGGTCTTAATGCAACCCTCAATAAAACTGGCCGGGGCCAAACGATAACGGTTTCAACCACATTTCGAGCCCGACGGAATCACAAACATCCACGTGCTAAATGGTTGGAAACTTGTGGCCTAAAATCTCCGTAATATTGAATTCCCCCATGACTCGATGCAAATTAGTCGGTGACTTGGTAACTGAAGTGGAACAATTCGAACATTGACCATTTCTAAATAAGATTCCCAGTTGATCTTTAAACTTATTCATCAGCAGTATTATTATGTTTCAAAGGCGCTGCAAAAACCTCTGTCCAATGACGATATTTACAAGTCACTTGGTGAGCAATGAAATGTCTTCTTATCTGCTCAGGACAGGGTCACACCCAACTCACCAGTTCAGGCAACCGCTGTACTAAAGGACAAACAGGTCAGAGAACTAACCTATTTTCACTCGTCAACCCAATCGGTCGGTTTAGTAAAACAACAACTGCGTGCTTGTTTCTTATTATCGTCAATCAGCTCAAAAGCGATGACCGGAAACCGATCAGATTGACCGTGACGAAACAGTGAAATCTGCCACCGCTGTACTCAATATTAGAAGAACCAGCTCCGAGCGTAGCTGGATTACACAAGTTCCAGTGGATTAATCGTTTGCGTTAAGACAGGTTTAACTGCCTTTTCTTCACTTCTTTGACAGATGAGTTCTATTTTTAGTACTCTTGTTTGCCCCGCCTGGAACTTCACAAGTAAGCTTTATAAGCAGCCCGTTTTCGGCTGC
>NW_008756953.1:0-945 GCF_000715545.1 Opisthorchis viverrini | reverse complement strand
GACAGTCATTTTGACGATCTGGTCATTTAGGGGGCAAAGATTCATCGTTCTGTAGTGTACCAGCCGTCCGATCGATCAAAATCAAAGCCCCTAACCAATGATCACCCGATTTCACCGAGAAAAGTCCACAAACAATACCTAGGGGAAAATGATGAGCGCTTAAAAACTACAAACCGCCAGAATGGTGGCTACTAAGACGGAAGCTGATTTCGATGAGAAGCCTAAACATCTTCATCATCACCAGCATTGTTTACTTGTTTATGCTGCCGTCCAACCTCCTACGTGTGACCCGGCATTTACAGACCAGCCACGCCTTTTGTGGTCATTTCGCCAGGAAACTGTTTACGCTGTAAAACGAGTACACATGTACCCACACGATCGACTGGCCCCGCCGACAAACAAATAACATCCACTGGGATTGGAGGTAGGAATTAGATTGGAGAAAACAGTATTCTTGGCCAGATGTTTGGAAATCAATTCAGTATTGGCTGGTTTCCACACTCATGCACAGTCGATATACTTAGGGAAGTTAAACTGAATAAAAGAGTAATCCCAGTTCACGGTAAAAAGTATTAGGCAGCTCATAACTTCCTCAGTTAATTACACCCTTGTGACAGGAGTAGGTTAGTTCCTGTTACTGCAGTTTCGTTCTGAATGACCTCTACTACTGCCAATAATCATTGATGTATCGAAACTCCGGAGAGGCGGAATCTGCCAACCTAACCGTGTATTTTGGTTAGGAATTTCACACTTCTTCGGTGGGTTGTGGACTGTCCGGATCTTTGAGCAAAAAACTGTGTGGGGAGACTCTTCTCTCCGACGATACATGTTCCAATCAGTCTAGCCTATGGAACGTGAACATCTTGTTCATTGCGAGGAAGTAAGTTTTGCTAACAACCCTCTAGCATTGCTGACGAGATGCCTAAGAGGCAGCAACCTTTTCAT
>NW_008756952.1:0-945 GCF_000715545.1 Opisthorchis viverrini | reverse complement strand
GGGGGGGGGTTGGAGGGATTACAGACACGGGTGATATAAGTATACTAACAAGACCTTGGAAGGTGAGTCTACCGTCAGCCCGATAAAAGGTGAACGGTGGCCATAGAATGGTAATGGATGATGTCCTCCCGAGTGGAAGAAGAGAACAATCAGATCTATTCGGTCCTGCATGAATCAGTCAAATGAGAACGTGGGTTAGTTTTATCTAATTTAGTTAGAGGAATGTTGGACAGTAATTAATTATTCGCGAAGCCAGGTAAAAACGCACATCGCTGCGAATTTCTCGGAAGTATTCAACAAACCACGTTTTGTCCGCAAATACTACTCAGTACTGAATTTCCCGTTTTCCGCGAAATTTGTGATCTGTTCGGAATAAATGAGTTCCTCCACCTGTCCGCAACACTGACATTCATGCGCACCTAATCAAACGATCGATAAGCCAACCTTCAACATACGAACACTTACACGATATAAAACCGTGATCCGCCAAAGGTCAGCAGCCAACTGATTTTTGGCTATCCCACTTTCTTGTGGAAGTCATTTACATTGCGAAACGCTCAGGAGGAGGTTGTCCGCGTCAGTCAAAACATGGATAGGATAAGGTGACATCTCAGTTACAGCGTGCGTTAGGTCGATAGTGAAGAGGCCCAATGAAGAGAATATAGTACGGTATCAACAGAATAGACTGCTCTTCTTCAGGCCAGAGGAAAAACAGTTGTTGGTGCAACTAGAGGTAGAGGGCGGAAGCCGTGAAAAATTTTGCAACAGTGCTTTCTTGGAAAGCGTCTAGCTCTTGAAGAACAGAACAAGGGTTCCTTGCTCCTTAGGGACAAATTCAAGACGTCTGGATAAGGTTTGAATCGAGAT
The DNA here is from genome assembly GCF_000715545.1 of Opisthorchis viverrini. Classification (NCBI taxonomy): domain Eukaryota; kingdom Metazoa; phylum Platyhelminthes; class Trematoda; order Opisthorchiida; family Opisthorchiidae; genus Opisthorchis; species Opisthorchis viverrini. The sequence continues at coordinate 78 of NW_008756952.1, read as the reverse complement.
GGTGCCTATATACATAAGTGAAAAGCATTCAAGAATAAATTGACCGATAACAGAAGAAAGGAAAATAGTAAGTACTGA
>NW_008756951.1:0-945 GCF_000715545.1 Opisthorchis viverrini | reverse complement strand
ACGCCAAGATTTACTGTCTGTCTGTTCCGCGCACCTGAGTACAATCAGTTTCGTTTTGAAGGTTGACAATGACCGTCCACATGGATCGTCACCCAGGCAGGTGTAAAAGTGGGAAAAATCCCGAAAACAAAGGAGCGCAGTGGCGTATCCACAATGGCAAACACATTCAGATCTTGTCGCAAGATATGCATGGCAGTAAAGTCGACCTCATGGCCTTAGTGTGTGCGATCGCTGAGTACTACTCATCATTTAGTTGGATCGCTCGCGTTCCTTGGAGGGGTGCGAGTGTATATATTATATTCAACGATTCACCCCCTTAGTTGTCTGATAGTCGCTCTCCAATGTAAAGACGGTGAAAATCGCTGGAGTCTATCTTGTGGACCTTTTGGGAATGATAAGGTATTCTATACGGACCTGTGCCTTCGAATGTGCCTTGTCGGTATGCGGTAGACACGGTGTTCACCGGATTAAACTTGGGCCTGATATCTATGTCTTGGTAAGGTGGTGCCGAGTATGGCTGATGACATAACTGGATGCCCATTGGTTCCCCTGTGCTTACTGATCTGTTTCTGAGACGACAATGGATTAGTTCAGGTCTTATTTACTCGGGAGGCAAGCGTTCGAACTGTCTCGACTTTCGATTGGATGTTTTTGTGAACTGATTTTAAAGTGATCATGGTTCCGAGGGGCATTACACCAATAAGCACAGTCCTCTACCAGAAGTTTCAGGTTATGCGATAAAACGAACTGCGTTCCCTTGACATCCGTAATCTCTGACCTAATTCAGCCTTCTATTTACACACTGACAGGCAGGCGGCTTACCGGGTTCAGTCACATGATCTCCAGCCCGAATTCGACCAACAGCTCTGGTCCTACGAATTAAGCTCGCGGGAAGAGGAGCTAGATATTTCCATGCTGATACGGACGAATTTCGACCGATAAAAA
>NW_008756950.1:0-946 GCF_000715545.1 Opisthorchis viverrini | reverse complement strand
CTATAAATGCGTCTTAAAGTGCTGATTCTTTGCGTATGTGGAGACCCACACTCAGGTGAGGAGAATTCTGTGGTAGACGGTTTTGGTCCGATAAGATTCTCAATGGAACGTCAGATTTTGTAGGTTTGTGCATGGAGTAGAATTTACTTTATCACCGGTGGTTGTGTTTTATTCGTAATACTCTACTCGTAAGGTTGCCCGAAATTCTTCGACAGCCCACGACCAGTTTTACCCTTCTTGGGGCCCACCAGGTAGGCGCAGTCCCCGAGTTTCCATCAACCTGGAGACACCAGAAACGAGAGGTTCAGCTGGGTTCCATGTGAGTCTCCCGCAAAACCAAATTTGTTTGCAAATGAGTGTAGTTCGCTAATTTCGTGCAATTTGGTTTCAAGTTGAACATAGAATTGACGGAAACTCGAAGACTGCGCCTACCTGATGAGCCCCAAGAAGGGTGAAATCGGTCGTGGGCTGTCGACGAATTTTCAGCAACCTCATGAGTTATGCACTGCGAACATTCATGTATCGCGATATCTTGAATATCGTAGAGACTGAAAAATGAGGCGGCCTGGTGAAGCACACCCAGTGGCCTGGAAACATCAAAACCGAGAGATTCAGATGGGTTCCAGGTGAGTCTCTCGAAAAACAAAATTTGCTTGGAAATGAGTGTATTTCGCCGGTCGTGTTTTAATTCAATAGTTTTCCCGCTTTGTCACATAGAAGGATATCCTTTAAAGACGACGTCAGGCTTCATTCAGCCTGACAGATTTCAGTATTAGCAAGATAACATTAATGGACAAGTATGACAATATGGGAGGTAATTTTTTATTGACTTCGTACATGCGTGGTTGTTTAACGCAAAAGTTTGTGTTCCAAAAAATGGAGGAACTCATCCGGCGTTTTTTAAGGATCTGTAAGAGGAATATGATTTCATCAGGAAATACTGACA
>NW_008756949.1:0-946 GCF_000715545.1 Opisthorchis viverrini | reverse complement strand
TCAGCAGACAGACAGCAGCATGACAGACGAGCCCTAAGCGCACGCAACCACCAAAGTAGATTTCATTCCTGTTGGTGTCACAGGTGAAGGAGTATGATTTCTAGTGCGATTTCTTTAAACTGCCCACCCTAGTTTTTAGCCCGGCGGCACCCAACTGTATGTGTTCGTGATGACCAAAGAAACTCTTCTTAGCGGCGAATCGTAATTCAAGAGCGATCAGTACGATCTGTTCTATGTACTAACACAGAGGGCGAATGCAGTAGATTATTCAGCCATAATCTCGTCACCGTAAAAGTTATACAGCGGATAAAACTGCTTGCGAAGTTGAACTGTTCACAAGTCCAGGATTTGCATAAGGCTTACATGCGAGCCATGAGGATCTCTTGCTCAGCTAATAAACCAAGGAATCCTTTGGATAACACTGAAGTTACATACAAGAAAGCTTAATCCACTAACTCACTACTCGGAACGTTTGTCAAAAACGAGTCACGTGAATGAAGGTCAGTTGCGATATATCCCGCCATTGTCCAAAAAATTACTCCTGGTACTGATCAGTTATTCATCGATGGCATTGTTCACCTCCTAACTGAAGTAATGTCAATTCAGAGTTTTCCTTAACTACATGGTATACATAAAGCGAAGCTCTATGCCTTAGCACAAATACTTGTACAGGACTACCGGTTCATAGCTGAATTCAATCTCACTTACCAATGCTCTGATCGAGTGGAGTTTAGGGTGAATCTATTAAACTTCTGGAATGATCTCCTCTACCCGCTGAAAGTGGACCCTCACATGCTTGCCTTAATTTTTGGACACTAAAAATTGATCAAGCAACAATCGTTTGAAGGTCGGCACAAGCAACGAAAAATTGTTGTCGTCACTTGAACCACTGTTTGGCATTCTGAATAAAATTACCAGGGTATGTTTTCAGTAAAAGTGAATCATA
>NW_008756948.1:0-946 GCF_000715545.1 Opisthorchis viverrini | reverse complement strand
AATACGTAAAATTATAATGGAAGCAAAAGGAAGGTACAAAACACCACAACAGCAAGGCAAACTTTCGTAGCAAATTTTTGATAAAGTGTTTGCTTGTTACTGAAATTCCTCAGGAATCACTGACCGAATGTAACCCCGGTCGAATTTGCATAGCCGCAAAAGTACTCTACCCTCTGTCGTTTGGCAACTACATTCTGGCTAGCTTTTTTTGTTACGCGAAATTGCACACTTTTCATACATTTGTACAGAAATGAGGGCATATCAAAGCGCATTTTACGGACATTCTTGGTTACGGTGATTGTGTTGGATGATAACATGCGTCGGGGTTGGATCGTATGCATTCAAACTGTGTTTTTTATTGTTGCAACCTTCTGCTGAGTCTTAGGTCACATTTACTGTCTAGGCTTGTTCTATGGTGGATAACATGCGAGCAACGCAAAATAACGGATACAATTGTCCTCATTAGGGTAATATATACCAGGTTAGAGCAGGTAATTCTGCCCATAAGGCTCTATGTGCTTATTCAGCATCAGAGAGTAATAAATTACTTAAAAAACAACAAAACTAACGGCAAAATTGGGGACACAATAAGCCGAGTAAGAGCTTTGAAAAGAGAGATTATATCGTAATTCCTGTACTGGAGGAACATAATAAATTCGAAAGCATACGTTCGACGATGTGGAGAGCCATATACTCAAGCCTCGACAACGTAAACATCAGTAATAATCGTCAAGCCGTAATACTGCAATGGGTAAAAACATCCCATGTGTGTGGAACGTCATACACGCTTTGTAATCTCAACCGTTATCTCAGTTACCGGGACACCAGAAGTTGCGTTGCAAAGGCATATGTACTTATGCACCTTCCACATAAAACACGATGCATGGGTGACATTAATCATCAGTTTCAGTTAACAGTGTATTGGTTAACGGCCCTATGGAGTCTC
>NW_008756947.1:0-946 GCF_000715545.1 Opisthorchis viverrini | reverse complement strand
CTAACCCACTGTTAAAAATCATCAGGACTGTTTTGGTTTTCAGTGGAGACCCCTGCAAATTCAACAATCTACACAACCGTTTTTAGTTTTTGGTTGGCACGTTCTGGATTTTTCGTGTAACAAAATCCATCATTTTTAGAACGCCAAAAATTCCTGATATTGTTGAAAAGAGTTACGGCATGGCTTGAAACATGCACGGGCAAACTTGTCATGAGAAATATGTACATGTAGTTGAATCTCACCTCCCGCCCCTCCCCAGTTTATCGAAGCAATCTTCAATACTTACGGTCTCTGAATTCAAGCGAAAAATTGGAAGAACACTAAATGCAATATGGGTAACGCGATAAAAACCAAGATAATCGAATTTACTAATATTCTGTGGGGGAATAAATAGTTTGGTCAAAAAAGATGATTATCCGCTGAACAAAGCAATAGCCATTTCGGGTGATTTAGAAATTAAAAAAATTTGTTCGAGTGGATAGATTTTGTTATGGGTGTAGTTATTTGAAACCGCCAGTGTCGTAAGATAAATGTCGTTCACGAGTACATTTCTATCACCCCAAAAACTGCAAACTTAGCCCACTGGAACAGTGCCAAGCGTTTTGAGGTTCAGAAGGCACCATCTTGAAGGAAGAGCATAATCCAATTGGACCAATCCAGAACATTTAGACGATTTTTGACAAATATATTCAACTTAACATTCGTTGGAACAGACTGATATTTTCACTGTCTTTCTCCTCAATCCTGATTGCGATAAGTTCATAAAATAAACTTAATGCCTAACTGCGACATCATACCCTCAAAAACAAGAGAAATTATGATGCGCTGTCAATCTTGGGGCACGTTAGGTTTGCACTCCTTGAAACGAAGGACGAAATATTTTAGCAAGACCAAACATTTTTCAAGACAAAAATGTACTTGCGTACAACAGATGAAAGGCCCACGA
>NW_008756946.1:0-946 GCF_000715545.1 Opisthorchis viverrini | reverse complement strand
CACCGGAAGGGTGCTACAGCTGATCGTCTTTTAACGCCGGCGAATAGGGGTTCAGTTCAGACTACTTGGAGGGAACTCCTGAGGTCAGTGGGATAGTCTGCGCCAATGAAATGATTCGCGATCGATGATTGCAGGTTATTCATTTGAAGTATTGAGAGTAATGTCGGTTCCACCTGTCAGTTCCACCCGAATGAAACAAAAACAAACTGAATGTCAAGCTGAAAATTCATGGGTTAATATAGAAGGAGAATTATCGAATAATCCTGTGATATCGTCAATACTAGGAATGACGAGCGCCATTCCCATTCATATTGTTTATTGCACTCAAAACACGTCGTTTTATTCTCACAGATTATTGAAACGTTTTCTGTCTATCACTGCGCTGGTGAGTTACGGTAGAGCCTACTGAATTATCCACAGATGAGCTATTAGAAGGAACACCGTAATACTTGCAATACCTGGTGAACATATCAGGCTTTCAAGCCCGATTCCTATACACTGACATAGAGGCATGAACAGAACGACATCAACGTCGTGATTTGAATGAAGAGCTCAAACAACTTATGATTTGGCAGAAAAACACAAAAGGTAAACAGCTATGAAGGATAAATCTTGATCTTGGTCTGAGTTTTCCTTCTGCAGAAGATGCCAGTCTATGCTGGAAAGCGGAGAAGTACGGTACGGCCTTTGTGTTCCCATTGGGACTCACTCGATGCACATTAGTGTAACTGGGACTTGTGCCTTTGTTTGGAAACCCGACTATGATCTATCCATATAGTCGCCTTTGAAACAGCTGCCCAACCAAGACTGTGTTATCTGAACATACGAGTTTCCGAAATAAACGTATTGACAGATACGGTACTCGAGATTACGAGAAGCGCCGGTAAGATGGGCTTGCTCCATGCCACTAGTCCATCGCTGCACAAGAAATGTGAACGGATCCAAT
>NW_008756945.1:0-946 GCF_000715545.1 Opisthorchis viverrini | reverse complement strand
TTCCTTGAAAGAGTGCGTTGGTGACAACACACAAGCCGGAACTCGAACTATACAGACTTTGTTGACTTGAGGACCTTGTGAAGAACATAGACTGAAAGCCCGCCTAAACGGTTAAATTCAAGCAAATGTTTCAGCAGATTTAAATGAATGCATTGTAGCGGCGATTGAAGCCGTGTGAAATGTTGGTTCGTATTTGCTGTTGACTGAAAGTGAGCGAAGGCATACGGTCAAGACTAGGAACGGAATTGTTGCTGGTGTGCCATGAAACTGGGTATGGAAGTGTCGTGCCACACTGACCTGACATACTTTGGTTTTTGGACAGCCCCTTAACGGACATCGTACTTAAAGTAATTGGGCTGGGATGTGCGATTCTTTAAGCGGTGAGATTTTTCGAGGTTGGCCAAGGGAATCCACAGAGGTGGAACGAAGCCGATGTAAGCTCGCAGGTATCTTTCGTCCGACTGAGGATCTCTGTCGACGCATATCACAAGCCAGACGGAGTGGAAAACACCCAAACAGGGAGCTCAAATCAGATATTGTCGAAGTTCAAAGCATGCAACAATGTACACGGTGGGCACAATATGTGGTTACCACCTGTGATGTGTGGCAATCAACGATTGGGCTGGTATTGGCCATAGTGTCTTTTTTCTTTACCCGAAATGTATCACAAAAATGTTATGATATGGTCATTGAATAATGTGTCCAGGAGATATCGTTCGTGGAGTTCGCCAGAGCGATTATGGTTGACTAGAATAAGTCACGGGTACGCAGCCTGAAGCAGCAATATAAAATACTGCGACGTTTGTTGCTCCTTTCATGCGATAAAAATTTCCACCACAATGATTGATAAGTTAGAGAAAGTGGCTCAATCGGACAAATATTCTTTTTATCGTCCAAGCAAATAGCGCGATGTAGGGAGGTGAGTGAGATTGAGGTCTATGCAAAC
>NW_008756944.1:0-946 GCF_000715545.1 Opisthorchis viverrini | reverse complement strand
CTTGGATCTGAATAGACCGGAAACATCACAAGTGGTGTCATTTTGTAGTGACACTTCCATAAACCTTGCCTGCTTTCTTTTTCGCCGGGCTGATTCAAGGAAATCTGAAAGTTTCGTGCGAATGGGAAGGCAAGTAACCTCGGTTCAGTCACGTCAGGTTCGAAAAAGGGTCTGAGAAAACACGCATATTGAACTGAGGGTTACCTCGGGAGTTCAGTAAGCATCATGTTTCTGTTTCAAGTATAATTTAGGACCAGCTTGCAGCAGCTTCACTCTTCAGTTCAATGAATTCTCTTCCTCCCCTAGACTGCCCTGAATCCCTTGCGTGAGAATTCCTGTTGTCAGAGATTCGATGAAAAACCACTCATTTCCCATCAAATTCATCTGAAAGGACGCTGCTAGTTCGCAAAAACTTAACGTTAGCTCAAGAACTGTATTTTCACACAAGATCACTCACCATTCCAAAGTGTACGCTCACACATGCATTCCATACATCATAACCCAGTCTCAAACTAGCACAGCTATTTAGATGACCCCGAAACAACGCTGTGCTTGGAAAACAACACTAGTCGTCAGCCATAGATCGATTGCCTGGGTGAAAAAACAGTGGACTTTCACTTTTTTGTATCCTTCTGAACGCCATATTAATGATGGTTCATGTGTTTGTGTGTATGGCAGCGTAGTTGACCGTTTGCTTGGCCCATGTGATAATGAACTGGCGCGTGGTTTGAGCGAAACAAACGCGCTTGCGAGGTCTCAGTAAACTGACAAATAGATAAACTTCACAGTCCAATCGTTAAGGTCTCATATGACTGCAAATCAAGAGTCTGACGGAAGTTACCGGTGCAGAGAACATGAAGGCATCCCCAGGCTTACCTCAAAAGAGCTCTATGTTAACAGAATTTTTGTAGAAAATTCAAAGAGAAGTAAACTAAGGCAAAAAAAA
>NW_008756943.1:0-946 GCF_000715545.1 Opisthorchis viverrini | reverse complement strand
CAATCACTAACAGGTGAGACCTTCCATCAGCCGTGGAAACCTTCCTGGCAATCTATGCTCCTAAAAATAAACAGTCACCTCAGGCTTACTCAAATCACCTCAGTGCACACATGGGCTCAGTTCTGAGTCTGGACAAACAAGAATAGACAGAGTATGTTAAACGCCCAAAGAGAGTCAAAAACCTGCGTACAAAGCGTCGCACTTCAAGTGTATTTAGCATCACCACTCAGTGACAACAGCGGAGAACATTGGTTTCTTTTGATGTGATGGAGATTGGGGTTTCTAAGGCGGTCCAATCATTCTCTCACGTCATTTGTGTACTTAGCCTCTTGGTATCCTGAAGTACCATAGCGTCTTTCTTATAGAATTGAGCACACACTTGCGTCACGTGTTCCAAACGAAGTATATGTGTGCCTGACATGAAACGATAGGGACATCTGAACTTCGAATAACCGGTGATTCCTTGGGTCTAAACAGAACACCGCTTGCGCGATTTTCTGCTAGTCTAGCAGCCTCTGGGTTGCGTGATTTCACCCCTACGAAACCCTTCGTGAGGGATATTACCTCCGGTCAGTGTTGATTCATAATGAGCGAAACGGAGTACTAAGTAGGCCCAGTCATCAGCAGCCCTGCTGCACTTAACGACGCTCGAAAGAGGGCCTCAGTCTTGGGTCCAGGTTAACAAACTGCTCATTCTGTAGACAATTCAGCGGGGTTCCAGTGATCTTAATGTCGTCACCAAAAAGATAGACATCAGTGCGCAGATGGGCGGAAATACCGGCGGCAGGAACATATGTGGTCTACTATCAGACGAGTCCGTGTAGACAAACTTGGAAGTGCGCCCATAGACTTGGCTTTATGAGTAAGCTCACTCAGGACCAGACTAGGCACGCCAAATGGGTCGAATTTCATTTGAACCTAATCGTCAGTCATCCGTCGCATCGCA
>NW_008756942.1:0-946 GCF_000715545.1 Opisthorchis viverrini | reverse complement strand
TTTTCCTCCAATGTATCCCGGCTAATGAAATTTTTTTATAAACCACAAGTGTGCTCCCTGTTTGTGTCACTATCCTCACTCTGCAGTCCCCGAAGAAATTGTAGCCTACTGCAAAGACGTATTTGTGGAAATAAACCCTCTGCCAAACAATTCTGCGTTCTCGCAAGTCGGGAGAGCAGAGAGAGATACTTGGACACGCCCTGGTGTACTGTAAAAATTCTACAGGTGGTTGTTTAGTTAATTGGTCATCGTACGCTTGAAAGAAACTGCCAAATGTCTGCAGACAAGGCGGTGTAAGCTGAAATAAATGAGGGGTTCATCATGTTCAGACCCGGTAGTATCTACGAAGGCATGCTGATACAAAGTGGCCCCAAATTGTGAGCTCCGTCGGCGACAAAAATCTGACAGCTATAGCTTCGCCTCCGTCCCGGGTTGCTTGGCTAGATCGCTGAAGATTTTGGTTGTTCTGGATCTAACATCCACGGGAAGAGAACGAAACGCGGTGAGATTTAGCTTATCCAGCCGGAGCGAGCAAATAATCCTAGGACTTCAAGCAGACACATTGCCATGATAATCAGGCTTGCGTTTTGAAATGAGATTCCTAGTTATACTGGCTGAATAATTTTTTTTCAAATGTCCCAATATTATATGAAGACAAATATAAAACTGACCGGTGAACAATAGTGAGTCTAGCACATCGCAAAACCGCATTACTACGTGGTATGTGGTCAGTTTATGCTATCCGCCACGATGAGACTGAATATTACCGTGGTGTTACGGTCTGTGTACCCCGACCAGTCATTGAGTTATGCTGAGGTGCCTCCGGGCGACATCCACTAGGTTTCTCACACCAGTTTGGTCAACCGGCTTTTGTCTCTAAGACACAGTGTTTTCACTTTTCAGATTGGGACATGGAATATGTGTGGCAACGTGTTTCCTAAAGACA
>NW_008756941.1:0-947 GCF_000715545.1 Opisthorchis viverrini | reverse complement strand
ATATTCTCGAAATGACCGTTGTTTTACCGGCCAGTCCGAAGTAGTGGAATGGTGGACCTGAAATCTTGCCTAGTTTCTACAAAGTTTAATGATCGCATGAATACAATACGCACCTAGATCAGAAGATCGATTTATTTAGTGATCAATACGCCATCCAGAAAAGATAAATGCATGCCAATTTGAGCATGAAACGTCAAAAGTAAACGCAATGTCATGTGCGCTTTTACGGGAACGGTACCCACTGGGACGAAATGAGTGTATTGATTATCCAGGTGCTTAGCTGTTTTGGGAAGAAAGTAAACATGCATTAACCACGCACATTTATGCTTCGTTTTCCTCTGTTTCAAACGGTAGCTGGTGAAAACTACCGAACAAAACAGCTAGCAGTGAGGCCATTTTGTCCGATTTGTCTGAGGATATTTTTTCTGGTAGAGGACTAGCGGAACAATACAGTTCTCGTGTTTGAGACTGCGAGACAATAAATTTGGCTGTTTCAACAGTTACGTAGTCCTGTCCTTATCTTGAATTCAGGAAGCAGTGCAACATTGCAGTCCACTTATTTCCTGGACCTTTCTCGAACACATTTGTGTAGGTTGATCATTAGTATGGATAGAAATTCGAATAAATACACTTTCATTTTTACCTGGAACGTAGCGATGGGTCAGTGGTTGTACGTTGATTAGTAGTGCGTGTGTCTTCATAGATGCCGCTAGCCGGGGCTGACCTTCAGTCACTAACAGACACTACTAACTTTCTTCTCAATAGCAAATGGTCAATGGGTATCCGAATCAGGACAATTTGTCTTCGAATTCGTTTCCGTACACCATCCAGTACACGGAAGATCTGCGGTTTAGCTTCATTCCTAGACGTCTTCCCAATCATACTACTTATTTGTGGACTTCACGGCTGAAGACATACGCCTAGAATCTGACGTAATTCGTTTTGCA
>NW_008756940.1:0-947 GCF_000715545.1 Opisthorchis viverrini | reverse complement strand
TTTTGAAAGACTTTGGTTGACAATGGGAGCGTTTCCATACAAGTATGCTTAAACGCAATATTCACATGTTCTTGGGTGTTACAAATTAGTTCGCAGATGACGTGAGAGTTTCCGCCAGGTGACCAGACACTGCGTGGAAATAATCGTCCCCGTTTCGCATAGGAACTAGTCAGTACCTTACGTTAACTTGGAGAATTGTTGAAACACAATAAACTCATTGTCGGCTCGGCTGAACACAGAATCACCGATCATGCTCAGTATAGTTTAGTGTCACAAAGATTTCCGCAGGGACGAACGTTAATTGAGCCACTATATATATATAATGTATATATATACATTACACTTGAAAAGAGGGGGATGACCATTGAGGGAGGGCGAGAGTCCGATAAAACACCTCCAGTAGCGTAACAGAATTGTGAAAGCTACACGATTGAGTTCATTGTTCGTTAAAGCTTTGAGAAAGAAAGCCAATACACAATCCACAGCTGAAGTAGAAAAAATGACATTCCTGAGAGGGCTGTTGGCAGTTGTCTGCCGTTTTTCGCCAATAAATAGAGTTTTCTGCCAAAGCGGATGTGCTGTTCGGAGGAATGAAGATTGATGAAAATTGTATGCACCCAAGAAGTATGCATCAACTTTTGAGAGGAGAACACACTACTTCTTGGCCAAGTCAAACTGCAGAACTCCTCGAAAATACCCGGACTCTGGACGATCGAATTTCGCTTTTGGGACTTATTCAGAAACTTCATAGGGCTTTCCATTGTCATCAAGTGGTATGCTTGTGCAGCACACTGATCAAAGTCATCTGAACTCGATCACCAACCGAACCTCCTCTAGGATAGCCGGGTGTCCAGTGATATTCAGCACTCATCTCATCGACGAACTGTGACACATTAGAATAAAGGGCTGGACTGTATCTGTTTGTGCATCGTTCGTTTCTCTGTCGT
>NW_008756939.1:0-947 GCF_000715545.1 Opisthorchis viverrini | reverse complement strand
CATAAGGTTGCTGAAAATCCGTCGACGGCTCCTAAGTGTGTCTTCCCCGAGCACGTAAGCTGGATGGATTGGAGTCTTGTGAATTGATCCGGTTGACACTTTCCTTCATCTGGAGCAGCTGCTCTCGGATTCAGTTATACCTAAAGTGTGCAAGCTGTGTTTGTCACAACCGTTGTTGTCCATCCTTGGCGGGACATGTTCGTTGGCTGACGTTGTCAGTACGAAAGCCACGGGTGTGCGAATAACGACAATCGTTTCAACCGAGAAACTTCAGCTAGCAATGAAGTACAGAGAGACCGGAGTTCGTACAGTACATTCGGCTAAATACTCCTCTCGGGAGGGAACACATTACGTTATGAGGTGATTTTTATAACATGTCCATTAAAATGGGGAAGACTAATATCCTCATGTCCAGCTAGCAAAGTTATTTGACCGCGTGACCACCACATCAGACCTCTGTTATGGGTCCAACCATTCTCACCAGATGGTGATATATTTTCTCTAATGTTCGGTAAGCACGCAATGACAGCCTTTCTCCACGTTGACAGACAGATTTAATTTGTCAGTTGCTCTGAATCCACGCATTAATTCTAATCATTGTCCATTGTCTTTTTCTCGCAATTCAAGTTGAGTGTTTAAACAACTCGAATGGAACTCATTTATTCCGATTAATGATGCGAAAAAGCCTCTGACTTTATGGGTGGGGGGAACGCGCAGACGCAAATGGCTCCCAAAGTCACTCGTTTTCTCGTTCGCAAATTTTGAAAATATATCCCCATGGTAAGGAATTTGGTAATAAGCTTCGGTTTTGGTGTTCACGGGACTTGTGAGGCAACTCGATCACATGCCGAGTGGCTGCGAGACCCAATCAGAACAACCTCACCAGTCCAAACGATCCAAACTGATGTTGGTCTGTACCCTATCTGAGCAATGCTCACCGTCAGCCG
>NW_008756938.1:0-947 GCF_000715545.1 Opisthorchis viverrini | reverse complement strand
GGCCATCTCGCCCCCACATCAATCCGTCATCACAAACCTCTTCTGAATAAGGACTCGAAGGTCAAAGACCGAGAACAATCCGTCCAAGCAATATGCAACGCAACAGCCAAGACACAAGCTACTCACTCAGATATATCATGGGTCAAAGCCACATTACCTACGGGATGGAGTGCTTCAATTGTGATCCCTAAATTCGAAAAGCGGACCAATATAATTCGCGACAACCACCGTAGCGTCTGCATAGTTGTCGCGGCGTACAAGTTGCCGGTTGACATCCTTCGGTGCAGCTAAAACACAAACCGAGAGATTCAGGCCCGTGAGAACCTAGGTGTGTTTCATCCTACAGAGCATCTTTGCCAACAATCAAAGGAGTCCCATTGGGACTGCTGTCTCATCTAAAAGCATCATACGCAACTCCCATGGACGCGAAAAGTTTGCAAAGGGCTTTCTGTAACGTCCCAAACATCCAGTGGACGGGCGAGACTATCCTTGCCTTCACTGGCTTTCTCACTTCTTTATTGGTGCGGTCATGGAATCTTAGCCGCTCACTTTCACCGGGTACGCGGCACACAACAAACCTCTCCTAAAATCGAATCATCTGGAGATGCAAGTTACTCAGAATCAGGTCAACAATCGTACCACACGGTTTTGTACCCGCCTTTCATGCGCAGTGTAAAGTACTACTGTCAGGTCGGGTGATCCCCATCATGATTATCTTCTTCTCCAGTTGTAAGAACCACGTCCACGTTGTACAGTAGTTATAGCTGTCAAAATACGGTGGATAGTTATGCATTGAAAGCGGTAACTGATATAATTGGTGCCGATGGACTTTGCTGTGAGGAGATCAATAGGGGAAGCTACCCATGGAAAGCAACAGTTCGGATGCACGCGCACCAGTGAACACGCGACTGGGGCTTTTGACAATGTCTCTAACCACTGATGTGTCC
>NW_008756937.1:0-947 GCF_000715545.1 Opisthorchis viverrini | reverse complement strand
CCGTGTAATGAAAGGATAAATGACACAGTGTAAACGAAAGCCAAACACTGAGGTCAAGTAGTCTATTTATGTTATTCGGTTAGGTAGAGTATTAGTAATTCATTCTCAACCCCCTCAAGCACGGAACAGATATGAATTCGAATGAACTACCAACTCGGTTGTGTCCTCTGAGTTTAATTGAGCTGTAGTTTGAGCTTGGAACGTCCCTGGTATTTGTACGAGTCCTTCAGATGGGACCTCCAAAACTTGGAATGCTGTGGCCTTAGCACACCCACAAGATTACATTTGTTTTCCGTGTCAATGTTATCCACCTGCAGCACAATCAAAAACAAAATCACCCAGGCGAGCAGCTTTTGACCCCGGTATGTTTCATTTACAATCAATGTGCGGAGATTTTTCCCTTTCGTAATCCAATGTTGACGAACGGTTGTATTGATGGCGCCAATCCTTTGAAAAACGACCTAGCGAGGTTAGGTTACAGACTATCCCAGTAAAGACAATGCTTCAAAAAGTAGAGCGAATTGCCGGGTGTCAAATATTTTCACTACGAGAAATGGACCAGTCATCAAGTGAGCTGCTCACCAGGAGATAGTGGTCTGATCCCTCGGAGTTAAAAGGATGGAGTTTAGGGCGAGTACCAGCTAGTGAGGTTTCCAATACCGAACTGAGTCATGCGTAGGTTTGATGTTCCCGTATAGCAGGCGGAAGAATCGGGCTCGGAAGTCTGCGGTACTATCTGCACAAAGCTGAGCAAAATTATGCAATGAACCTCGATTGCCCACGTTTGCATCAACGTGCGCAATTCTGTCACTGCACAGAGCATTGTCAAGGTCTGAACATCAGACAAAGGTGAGTGGAGTGTTGCCCCAGTAGTGAGGTTTGTGGTCGTCCCCTCCTAGTGCAGTCCCGTGATTCTGATTGGCGATGCGATCATGCGAAATACACAT
>NW_008756936.1:0-947 GCF_000715545.1 Opisthorchis viverrini | reverse complement strand
GTGGCTGATAAGAAATCGAGCGATTGCTCAGTTATGGTCCTTCTTGATGAACGAGAAAGTATGTTCAACGCCGAACTAACGACTGAACCATAGGCCGGCAAATCAACCGACGGTCATTTGCATGATAGCCACTTTCAGCAGACCAAGACTGTATGGAAGTCATCGATGACCTGAACGCAGGGACAAATGACCAAGTGTGTGTACGTGTGTGTGAAGTTACACAGGGCTCCCGATCACATTTGTATAACTGGAAATTCTGGGTCACAGCTCTCGAGTTAGGATATTTAACAATATGTTTCAACTTATCATTGAGATAACTATGTAACGGAGGAACCTCAGATGAAGGTAGAATAATTTACTCAGTATCCAAATTATTCATTTGTCATGATCTACCGTTAATGTGCATAGGAAAACTTGAGTTTCCTATGTCACTAAAATGTGTTCCATTTTGTTTTGGTATATATTATTTCGTAACACCATCTAAAGTGGGTTAAAAAGGGATCAGTTGCCGTATCAGCCCAGACCCTTTTAAGTGCAAGTGCATTTCATCCATATCGACGAATGATGTCCTTATACAGTACACTCCCATTCTTATATGTTCTGGAATTTGGCGGCAAATTATAAACCCATTCTTTGATACTTCAACTTTCTCGCTTTGAATGTGGAGCAAGTGAACGAAACGTGATTCTACATTTTTGGATAATTTCTCAAACTGGATTTTGGTTGTACTTTTAAATATGCGTAAATTAGTGTACGACTCTCGTCACAGAACAATCGCCACTATCTTGAGAAGCCGTTTGAAGAAAATCAGACGTCCAAGTAATGTGATACTCATGCAAATAATCCTCTTTCAGAACGAGAGTTTTATGATTTTACGGTGTTAATGAACAGGTACGGTGCTCATATAAATTGTTTGTAGGTTAGGTACGACGTCAGAACAGAACAGA
>NW_008756935.1:0-947 GCF_000715545.1 Opisthorchis viverrini | reverse complement strand
CCCACACTCCCGTTTTCCGGTGATTGAAATTATAGCAGCTGGAACCAATGTGGCTGTGGTACATGGTTGATAGCTAATAAATTGATTTTGATTTGACGGTTGGCCGAAAGATTCGTCTGTGATACCAGACTGTCACATTACGTCGGGTGCCCAGAAAGTATGCCATGGGGAATCTTTTACGGACTTCGGAGATGCAAATTTTTCCTCATTCTGCTAACTGGCCGAAAAAAGCTCAAACAGAGTGAGTAACACTCACAGGATGTAGAATGACCAAACAACGCTTCTGTGGCGAGTCTCCTATATGGCATGTTTCACATCACTGAACGTCCCTATTTTTTCAGCCTTTTACAAATAACTAAGGTGGATTTCCACTTGCTCCGGCCCCTCATGAATGTTGACTGATCACGTCTGCTTGTATCTCAAGAAACGGAATTTCCCCAGCTAATCTAATTCAAGCATGTCGGCACTTGTCGACTGTCCAGAACTGCAGCTTCCGGATGACGATGACTCTGATACAGAAGACGAATATTTGGATTCGAGCAACCTTTTATTTCAGTCTGAGGCTCCTGTCGATATCATATCAGCTGGTATCGATGTGCAACCCACTGATGTTGTGAAACAAATCCTAGCCGAAGCTGGTCTTTCGGTTGGTATCACAGATCCTCCCTCATCGGTAGGTCTTGTCCCTCGATTCATCTCATTTACGCAACCGTTTAGGAAACAGATAGGTTGAAGCTAGAAACTGATAGCATATCGACTACCAGTTCTCAGGATATCAGTGAGGACCCTTCCAACTACTCAGCAGTCATTCCAGACTGGAAGGACCAGAATATGTTGGTTTTTGTTTTGAGTGAGGCAGGGAAACCAATTTACTCCAGGTAAGCAGTGTTCGGGTTGCTGGTTCATTTTCACTTTAGATACGGAGACGAATGTCGTTTGGCTTCCAT
>NW_008756934.1:0-947 GCF_000715545.1 Opisthorchis viverrini | reverse complement strand
GATCAAAATCCATGTGATCAACAACCAATCGACCTTTCAGTATTAGACGTTACAATATAAGATTCGCTTTATTCCTTCTGCTGAAGTCTTTTCAACCAGAAGTGTGAGTTAAATGAACATTAGGCTCCACAATTTGGTAAGGAGATATATGTTTATTGACGACATGGGCAAGTTGCTGGAAAATTAGCCTTCTTATTTACCACGTGCGCCGAAACCAAACCTGCCGAAGAACTAAATATCCATGATCATCTAGTTTGGAAATCAACGATAATCAAGAATTCGTATTTTTCGACGGCAAACCAACCGCAAGATTATTTGGTACTCCACTGTGCTACTTCCAAGAAGAGACAGTAAAAAACCCAATGCGTTTTGCACTGCTCTCATGTTTTCAAGTGCGTGCACCAAATATAAACCTGAGTTTACCAGAAACTGTATAATTCATTCAGTCCACACCGCCAGAATGAAATAATCGGGTTGAGCGGCAGAGCTAATCTGGTTTTACTAATCAATCAAAACGGTTATTACAATCTATAGAAAAATTATCGAACAACCATACTGTCTTGCTTTATATGTGCCCTATTGAATAGATGCCAAACATCCCACATTTTATTCAAAATTATCAATAACACATGAGCAACAATGAGAAAGGAACAGACAATCAATTTCTTCTTTCGGCTAGTCTTCCTCGGGCTTTGAGACAACTACGCTTGCAAATTCTGCCCCACCCTAGGAAACTGAACGGCGTCCCGCTTGGACGTTAATTGGGCGTAGAGTGAATAAAGTAACAGGGAAAATTTCTTACCATCCTCTTTGTACAAATTTCTGACACCTGTATGAGTCCAATGGTATAAACAGGAGATATATTGTTATATACTCGTACGGTTTGATTGTAATATTTTAATATCTTGGTGAAACATGCCGTGCAAGTGACATCAAAATGCAGCGCT
>NW_008756933.1:0-947 GCF_000715545.1 Opisthorchis viverrini | reverse complement strand
AGATAAACACTCATGGCGCACTGCGTCAATGTTAGATCAAAATGAATCACAAGGGATGTAAAGAAACAAGATGGTTTTCTTAAGCCCCTACTGATCCAAAAGGTGAATAAGGGACGAACTACCCTCTTCCGTGAGCAACTCACGTTGTGCACAGACCGTAGACAGCTCTTGTCACCGTAAGAATATTTAGGTTTCTTTCTGTTAGAGGCCTCTGTTTGTGAGAAAGCGGTCAAAATGGGGAGGGATTTTCACCTGAATTGATCAAAGAATTGTAACGCATGCCTCACAGTCATGCCAACAATAGACAGAACTGTGAGTATGTCACTTAGATGTGCAGTAATATCCCCAATCAGAAATGCACATCACAGTATCTCACGGATGCCCATATTGAAGATGGCATGAGAAGTGGCTTGAAGTTTTTAACCGCTAACTATTCTCATATGTCTCAAATCCGGTTTCATTACTGTCCCAGTGATTTGCTTGAAATTTTGTGCTTATTCTTATGCATTTCAATGGAGACCCATCAAACATCGTCAGGATATCTCCGAATTGTTCAGAGCGGTGTTTAGACGTGGCATCTGTGATTGACAAGTATGTGGGCACATTCGATCACGCAGCAACTCTGGGCTTTGTCTGATAGGCCAAGCGCATGTCTCACCAACATGGCATCTTCCAGCGGCGCCAAAAATGAAAAAAGACCAAGTAAGAATAAATCGCATGCGGAATGGAAGTGTTCGCCTCTTTTCGCGCCCTCAAGCAGTTGCTACTTTTTATTCATTTCCGTCTATAGCGCCTGGACGTGATGTTCTCCATAGAAAAAACTCAACCTCTACAGTGAATAAACTTGGTTTTCTGTTGAGAAAGATGTTGCTCCATTCCTGTCATTCTTTATCCGTTTGGTGCGCTGCAATTATTAAATAACAGTACGAATTTGGCAATATTTAATA
>NW_008756932.1:0-948 GCF_000715545.1 Opisthorchis viverrini | reverse complement strand
CAGACTGTACTGCGCTGTGGGTTACGTTTAATCAGATTACTAGCCATTTCTGGGTTTTTCGTCGAGACAATTTTGTCCGGAGTACCTGTGAAATACTGTCTTACATGTGTATCTGTTGATCAAACCCGAGACCAGGGTTGATATTTCACAAAATAGATTTGCTGATGATGACGTAGGCTGTTCGACCATACCAGGTGGTAATCCATCCCACCCTGTCCCCACAAACTGCCATGTAGTCTGTCTGACGCGAATATTACAGTCCGAACACTCATTGTGTACACCCGCTACGAAAACCAAACTCATAACAGTCATCACCAATGTCCTGGCAAAACATGGGTCATTTTAATATAACTAGACCAGCTTGTAAATCTACTCATCAAGTAAAACGTAATTCGATGGAGCCGTAGAGAACAGGTGCTCGAGAACCGTTTCAAATAACGCACAGTATCCTACAATAACCACGCGGGTTTCAGTACTTAAAGATGAAGGCAGAGTATACTATGTTCCAGTGTCATCTAGGAGCCCTCAAGATTCGTATCTCAGGCTCTGAATTTCAGATTTTTCCGGCTGACCTGAAGATGTTCGGTGAGGAGGCAGGAGAGCCTGTTTCACATAGGCTTTTCAGAAAAGCTGTACAGCCTCCTCCTTAGAAATTCATCTGAAATCCTATCCGCTTTTTGCTGAATTTGTTTGTAATGTGAAATTGTGTATATGCTTGCATTCATAAAGCCTGCTTCTTTTTTGTTTTATAATGGCCTAACAAACGGATTTGTAACTGTGGCTTGGTATCACCCTGCACCCATAAAGAGCAGCTTCGGCCTCCGTTCGTAGAACTCTCCTTTCAAGAATATCAGGGTTTGAATCTATCGTAGCATTAGCGGCGTGCTTACTGGCGGACGCAGCTCAAAACATTTACCTTGTTATGTAAGTCAGGTGACAAATCGACTG
>NW_008756931.1:0-948 GCF_000715545.1 Opisthorchis viverrini | reverse complement strand
TATTCTATTCTATTCTATTCTATATTATTCTAGATAGGTGGTGTGACCGAGAGTTAGTGAGTGAATCCTTTCTTCAAATCCGGAGAAATAGAATCTAAAGGCCATACTGATGACGTTTATGGGTTGAATAAAATACACAGCAGATGCATTCATTGTACGCACAGCGTGGTCCT
Source organism: Opisthorchis viverrini (assembly GCF_000715545.1). Classification (NCBI taxonomy): domain Eukaryota; kingdom Metazoa; phylum Platyhelminthes; class Trematoda; order Opisthorchiida; family Opisthorchiidae; genus Opisthorchis; species Opisthorchis viverrini. Next base: position 775 of record NW_008756931.1, on the reverse strand, counting down.
TGACGTCACTGACCATATCACCAATCATTTCCTGAACAGTGCCATGGGAAACTAAAAACATATTCACATGTTTTCTCACAACCGTTCGCTAGCATACTTTCAACCTAATTTGAGGGAAATCTTGGGCTAAAGTTATCCCAGCCTTACCTTTCTGTATTTTTTACTTCCACTCTTGATGATGAACAAGACCGATTTGCTCCCAGATTTGTTTCTTGAATAATCTAGTTAAATAGTATCTCACTTTTGGGAGCACTTCTGTGACATCAAGAAAGTTTTTGTTTCTGTCCGCTTGCTGCGCATAAATGCAGTCGAACGTTCTCCCAACACAGTCGGTATCAAAATCAACCGACTGGATTTTGGTAGAAAGTCAGGAAGATAGAGACGGTTTTCGGTGAATTCCGATTGGGGGGTGATCATGCGGTGTGCATTGAAAACGTGAGAGGAAGCTGCGGCAGCTTGGCAACCTGGCAACAGCACTTCTATACGGTTTATAAGTGAAGATACCCAAGACAGAGATCATGACGATGATGTTTAACTCAACTTACGGTTGCATATGTTGTTGGTGACAGGTGTGACGTATGTACAAGCATGGTCAGCGCATCAGCACAAAATTCCTCCTACTCCTGTATTCTAACAGTTTGATTGACAATACGCACTAAAGAGAAAAAAGTTGTTTAAGACTAAACTCAGAAGCCCGGAAGTCACGTCTACAATCAGATAGGATGTGTGGTTGAAAGATTGAAAAACAAACGAATATCAGACCCTCCGGGCAACA
>NW_008756930.1:0-948 GCF_000715545.1 Opisthorchis viverrini | reverse complement strand
TGTTGTTATGGTGTTGACCATTAAGTTCCTCCTCTGTCCACCGTGGTATATGAAAAGGCACTGTAACTTGAGATAACCCCTTACCAAGACAAAGGAAGATCATCACAAGTGTGTTAATAGGGTTGTCTTTGAATTTTTCACTATATCGTGCTAGAATCTTTGTGAGGAGGAGGCGAGAAGCGCCGAGCTAAAGATACTCGATCCAGACTGCTGACATTCTGACTAAATAAGGCATGTGTTCATCTGGTCCATAGTCTGCACTTGACACATCTGTTCAATCAACATGATGTTCGGTTATTAAGAGCGGCTGACCTCTGGACACCTCTCTGGATGTCGATCCCGAGTTGGAATATGTCAATTGTTAGGGACACAGACATGGCCCAGCTGCGCCCTTAGTGGCACTCATGCATCCAAGCTGGTTGATTTGAATGCACAGCTCCCTTCGATCTAATTAACGTAAAGTCCACTGACATCCCTGTGATTGCGCATCAATGATGTCAGCTGCCGCCTCCAATGTGCAGCTATCTATCCACATTCCTAAACCGTCAGCAGCGAAACTGTAGCTGCCATAACCACTATACGGCGAGTATGTAGTTCTTTAATAGCTGTTGTTGATGGTCATGGTGGTGAAACATGCTCGATTCGAAACCACCTCAATGGGCTTTGCTTGTCCAACCTACTCAAGTGACACCATTGCGATTGATAATTGGGCTTCGAAGCATTGTGTGCAGACTTTGAGATTAGAACAAACCAGGTGGTCAATATTTTTAGCAGTCCCACCTAATGGAAAGAAAGTCTGAGTCAGTAAAAAATCATGTATGAGGCTACACGCCTGTTTCATCTTATTCCAGTAAATATACCAGACAGACTTTTTTAAGTGTTTGACAGCTATCTTAGGAGAAGTGTCCGCAACGCCTGGAGATTGATAGGGCCACCTCATGATCCATT
>NW_008756929.1:0-948 GCF_000715545.1 Opisthorchis viverrini | reverse complement strand
TCTGTCAAGGGCAAGTGAAGAACAACGAGAACCGTTATTCCATTTGAATTTGTGTAGTCCAGTTACCTATGGAGCTGGCTAAAATTCTGATCTGAAAATGTGGCTACCCAATAGCTCCCGACGAATTTACAAGCATTGGCGAAGTTGAAAAACTTACCAAGTACTGCGCCCCGGATAACACCACCTGCAAATAAATACATGATCGATAAATGCTCGTTCGCAGAATGTAGCTGTGTTCATAAGGTTAAGAGTGAAGTTCCCGTTGTGCTTGGAATTTCCTTTCATACCATCTGCATATCACGTGATATAAAATTAAGGTGTGCAGACGGATCAGGCCATGAGAAGCACGACCGGTCGAGAGAAATCGATAGAAGATCGATAAAACTGTCTCTGAATTAAAATTCTCATCAATCATTTGAAACTCGGGTTAAGCAAATTTATCAGGAAAAATGAGTTTCTGCCCTGCCAAGGACGGACGTTACAAATACACAGAGTAACGGTTTATCATTTGACTTGAATGAAAAATGCAGTTGGGTCCGAAAACATCGGGCCACAAGCGGTTTTTTTCGTTATTCGGTCCTAGAAAGATCCGAACTCGATATATTAACAAGGCGGAAACGAACTATAAACCATTTTATTATCAGTACTTGAGCAACAAACATTTGGTAACTCGAGGCTTCTCAGGTCTGACAAGCTGATGCATTACTCAACCCTTACCAGACCTCGTTTTTGTCTATTACTGCAGACCATAAAGTACGTATTAAATACTCTGAGGCTGTTTTACCTCGCTAGTGTGATCAATTTCATTTAGAAAATCCATTTTTTCACAGGATTCTTTAATAAAACCACCCTAGTGCCATGGATGTTTCTGGTAAGATGTGAGTTCACCCAGGCCAAAGAAATGGAGCTCACCCGTAGTATCCTAATCTTTTGGGATGAGTACAGTTC
>NW_008756928.1:0-948 GCF_000715545.1 Opisthorchis viverrini | reverse complement strand
ACTCACCTCGGGAAACCCCTCTTCAATGTTGTTTTCTTGAGAATAGGTTCGTAGGTCTTTTAGGGAGATCACCTCACGATTGTCAGCATCCAGTGCGAAAAAAGCCTCGAGGAATGCGTCCATCTGTGAGGAAAGTTCACACATGGTGGGGTAACAAACGGCGATAAATAAGTTTCTTGTCCCAACTGGAATAGTTGAGATATTAAAACCGTGCGTGTTTGAACAGAATGAATAACTGGGTTTGGGTATGGCACCAGTCTGCCAGTCCATTAACCTCTCGATAATTATGTAACGACAGTCCGCCAATTCATCGAATGTTGGCCCATGCTGACAAATCCTAAACAGGTTTATTTACCTGAGTCCGCATTGATTTTTACGCCATTTCTTGTTCGGTATTTGTGCACAATGAAATCGGTTGTGCGTGAACACGGACGTGCTGAGGTCACAGCCACTTCTCATTACCATGGCAACTCACGGAACTTTTACGAGCAAAGTCCGATGAGCCGTACGCTTAGAATGCGTTGCCGGTATCGATCGATCACTGTGCGTCGCAAAATTCGATATCGGTCCGCTCTGCATTGTCTTTTTTCAGTGAGAGCGTGTTTTGTTTATGGACCTTTGTGAAATTCAGGGTCAGTACAGGATAACAGGGACGAATGTAACCAAGTATGGCGCCTCATTTAACGAAGCAAAGGCGAAGGAATTTGGTCTTGAAACGGGTGCGTATGTTTAAGGGCTATTGGGCTGTTATCCTTGCTATGATTGCATCTGACTGTATACCCAATTCAGAGACACGAGCTTGGTTCAAATCTAGAAACCTACACGCGATTAACCATTTACCGAGCGCACAAATTTGATCAGAAAATTTTGAGCGTCTGATCTGGAACAGCACTTTCAGTAGTCGCTGGTGGGCTCTAACCTCAAATCACAAAGAAAAGGGAACCATGG
>NW_008756927.1:0-948 GCF_000715545.1 Opisthorchis viverrini | reverse complement strand
CCCGACTGGTGTGGCTTCCAGTCACTTGTCGATGGTTGAAATATCTATAGAGAGTTCTGAGATATGCCAGTCCGATGATTTCTGAGGAGGATAAAACTGCACAACTGTTCCTGGCTTCTCAGCGCATGTAACGTTCACGAGCGGGATGAAACCTCATGCACTCACTAGTGCTCACCTGCATCAAAAAGGGGGTTTCCTCAACTAAATCCAACCAAGCTGATTTTATATGTAGGTAAGCCATGCGTAAGAAAGGCAGAACTTTGAAAAAAGTAGTTTGAAAATAACGATTAACCTTCAGGAGTTCCGAACAACAGTGAAGCGACATATTCCTCTTAAAATCTTGTTTGTTTGTTAATTCAACAGAAATCCAGTTAACTTCTACTTGGAACGGCGGGTTCTCAACTCACTGGATTTGCCTGGAACATTAAGGCCATAATGTAAACCTATTGGGGAAGAGTTATTCCTTAAACTTGCGTGTTGAGTCGGCCAAAACTCTCAATCCAGTGACTTATCTTTGCTCACTTTCAGCAACAAAATTTAGCATAAATCTTAATTGCAAGAAGAGTTCTTTTGTTTCGGCATATAGCTAGGATAAACATTATACTTATTCCCCTCAGAGTTTAGTTTACAAGCAGCAAAACATATCCGCGAAATGCTCCCATTTTTCTGGTGCTGACCGGAACTTTAGACAGTGTTTGCAAATAGCACTCGTTTGAAGAACAATTTAACGTGATGTTACTAGCCTAATGCGTTGTAATCGTCAGTTGTCGAGCGAGCGCTGAACCTGAACTTTTATCTGGTTTTAAATCACTATGTCGGTGAGATTTTTGGATTAGTACAATGCCATCGAAATGTACCGGATTCTTGTGCATGGTCTCGCTCGCATTCATATTCACTGCCCAGAAAAACCATTCCACTGAGATACTTTTCCGGTATTGCGCTTTCCCA
>NW_008756926.1:0-948 GCF_000715545.1 Opisthorchis viverrini | reverse complement strand
CTGCAATGTCACCGTGACATAAATAGCTGCCAAGCTTCACAAATGATTGACAAAATTAAGCTCCCGATTCTGAAGTCCCCAGGGATAAACTTTATGAGCGTGAGGTTCGGCCAATAGGTTTCCTCAGCGACAAACCAAAGTACTAAATTACAGTAGGTCCAGCTGCTACAGCTAAGCTCATTGAGAGTAAGAACAACCAAGAGACGAAAACTACGCTTTAAAAGCAATTTCTCAATTAGTGTATTGATTTTAAATGGTACTTTTTGCCTCATAAAACAAAAAGCATAGGAACGTTACAGTAAAGGCGGCAGCATTGAATCAGGACGACTATTGATTGCGCAACATGGCCATGTCTGTCGGAGTTACTAACCACCCCCTTGTCTCGTCAAGGGAGCCCCATCCGCAGAATCAATAGTTACTAACGCGACTGAGTTCAGTGGTAAGGGCTAGCATAATGTCCGCACCACAAATACTAGAGGTTCGCAAACGCTGCCCTGTTTTTTCGATTCAGACAGTGACTTCGGCTTTCGTCCGTTCGCCGGGACTTATGAAGCTGCGCATATGAACATAATTACGGAACCAATCGATTGGTACACCTAGAAGCACGAGGTTTGGATTCGATCCCGCCCTGTTTTTCAGTAACACTTTCTACTGTCGAAGTGTAAAACGCATGGCAAACCATGCAGAAAAAGCATATGGTTTATTTAGGACGGTTTGCGCTTTTCAATGGTCCAACCTAAGAAGGACAACGTGCACAATATTTGTAAGCACACGTCTCAGTAGAATTCTGAGCCTCGGGGTGATAAAAGCAGGTAACGAGGACTCAATTGATACATCAATTACGAAGCCAAAGAGGAAGAGTGGTCCAGGGCGTAGTTGCCTAACACTACTGAATATGATGAGCTCAGGATGGGTTAGATTCACGGTACTCAAACCTTTCGTTATCTT
>NW_008756925.1:0-948 GCF_000715545.1 Opisthorchis viverrini | reverse complement strand
AGTGGAATACTTTTTCCTTTAGGTGGCTACTTCCGCGGTGAAATCCCGTCGGTTTCAACTGTCACAAAAATGTGTAATCAACGGTCATGTCCCTTTTGAGGCAACGAAGCTCTAGGGGGAAGTGTTGCAAGCACCCGGAGTCTATTTCCATAATCTGCGGATTTGAGGCCGTTGGCAGCTGGTTGGGTCCGCTCAAGTTGGGCGAGTTCTTATCTGCGTTCCGAGTGAACAGCTTGATTAATCCTGACTTAGGCCGGACGGAGTTGCTGAAAGTCCATGTCGGTAGTGGAGATAGATGCCTCGAATCATCCGTAGAACGACGAATGCCCTTTGCGCCGACTTCTAATAATCAGGTGAAAAATGTTCGACAAGAGCCAAGGGCATAAGTCCCACTGCTTACCCATCCCAGTGATGTCTTCTGTCCCTTGTCCACTATGCACAGATAGGTCGTTCACTGGGTCTCCCTTGGGCCATATATGAGGCGCATTGTCTCAGTCGATTAGCCACTGCCTGTTGTATCGAACGCGCTGGCGTTTGAAACTCGGGGATTTCAAGTCGTCAACAAGAAGAAGAAGTGGATTTGAAAAGACTTCTGGAATAAAACTGACGTAGATAAAAACCGAAGGGGTCGCAAAGCCGAGCTTTGAGGCACTCGGAATGTTCTATCTGATAAGAACGCCCTAATCCAGCGTAGAATTTCTCCCTGAATCCCATATTGCTCGAGCGTATGGAGTATTGGGACCTGTGCGACCCGTTCCAATGAATTTGAGAAGTTAAAATTATAGCATCCAATGAGTCTTAGATCCTTCGCTTGGGGTACGTTGTGCATGAGTACCAGTATGTCTTCCACACAAGAAAGGCTTGATGGAAGTCTATGTTGTTCTGTGGATACCAAACTGTTGGTATCGAGGTAATCTTGGTTGACCCGCTTCAGAATGTATTCCGTCA
>NW_008756924.1:689-948 GCF_000715545.1 Opisthorchis viverrini | reverse complement strand
TGTTTCAAACTCACTGGTTGTTGACTCAGGCGCTTTGAGGGAACGAAAGTGATTATATGAATAATCGTGCATACAATCCGACTAAATCCGAAAAATTATGTGCAAAACCAGCCGGTGTTTATAGTATATTTCCGTCGTTGATTTTGACATCGCAGGTGGCCTTCGCATACATTCGGCGGGCTTCGACTCGATTGGGGAACTATTTGTCGCTGGTGTCGAACCGTGTGTGGAGCTATTGTTTGGTGATCTATCTATCCTC
>NW_008756924.1:0-448 GCF_000715545.1 Opisthorchis viverrini | reverse complement strand
TACTGGTTGTTGACTCAGCCGCTTTGGGGAAAGCAATGAGAATATATGAATAATTGTGCATGTAAGCCGACTAAATTGGGAAAATTATGTGTACAACCAGTCGATGACGGTAGTGTGCTGCCTCATGGATTTCGGCGTTGCAGGTGGCCTTCGCATACATTCGGCGGGCTTCGACTCGATTGGGGAACTATTTGTCGCTGGTGTCGAACCGTGTGTGGAGCTGTTCTTTCGTGATCTATCTGTACTCACCAAAGTCGCATTCTGGCGGAAGTAGTGTCGCGGTTTCGCGCCACAAGCTAATTGAAATATAATTGAGAAACTTCGAAACCTAATATAGGCTGTCTAACTTTACACTGACTCGGCTGCTTTGCGCTGTCGTCGAAATCGCATGCGAATTGGCTCAGTTTCCTGAACGAAATGCACTCTGGAGATCACGTACTTTAGTTCG
>NW_008756923.1:0-949 GCF_000715545.1 Opisthorchis viverrini | reverse complement strand
GGGGCAGTGTTCGGAGCGGTAAGCGAAGTTGACCATGGGTTGTACCGGATGATGTAGTGTTCATGGTTCGAGTCACTTTCAGAAGGTGTATGGCGTCGCCAAGAACATAGCATTCTGAATACAACTCAAACAAATTTCTACACGATGTTCCATTCAGTTCTCCAAAGTTACACGACAGCTAATCTGTCAGACATCCTCTCCGCATGAGTGTCACACGCACTTTCGCTGTACAAATTGGGTTTCTCTGTAATGAGATTACTTTGGAGTGTACTCGTTTCTGGGAAACCGCTCGTCAGGTTTTGTGAAAACTGTCGTTTCACAGATATGTGAAAACCCGGTGGGCGTTTGCCTAACCGAAGGAGGTTTGTACATTTTTGCCCAATCTGTCCAGTGGAATAAACGAAATTACTTGATCGATTTGCGTTAGTTTTGAATAGAACTAATTGATGAACAATAGAGGGTTGTCAGATGCGAATCTTAGTGTCGGGTGGTTGACACGCTTTCCATTGAAAGGAAACTGAGCTACTTAAACAAATAGACTTGGTTGAATTCTGGTTATAGTTTCATCGATTAACAGGCGGAAAAATCGAACCAACCCAACCATTCTTGCTTGTATTTTGTAGGTTCACGATACAGTCGTCGACCTTTCAGTACTTTCCGAGTAACTATGAAAGTCCCTAACTGGGTGTATTCTGTTCACAGACATTTTCGAGTAAGAATCCCGTTTCGGGACCTCTATACAATCCCAGAAAATCTGGACTTGGCAAGTCGTCTCTGGTGTTTGTTTTTCTCTTTGTTGCTTATATCTTTGTGAATCTTTGCGATGGTTTTGAAATTCTCCGCACGAATTGTGAGGGGCTTGTATGGAAACTCGTTTGGATTGCATTCACCTTGGATAGAGGCGTGTGGTGCTCTCCATCTGCGTAAAACCGTGCGGAATTCGGAGCTT
>NW_008756922.1:0-949 GCF_000715545.1 Opisthorchis viverrini | reverse complement strand
CAATTTGCGCCAAAATTCCACACTACTAGCCACCTAATTGCACCATCTGCTCGTTTTGTCCAACAATCCACTAGTTTTCTCATATAGCTGTAAAGGAATCATCATAACCGTGAAACCGCACTCGGGCATCTGGTGTGGCTTGTACTGTGATATTGAAATCACCAAAATTACAAACTGCGACGAATTCCTTGGCTTTACCTGCCGCAACAATAGAAAACCTCGTCCTACATTTTGAGTTTGCGCTGATAGAGACGTTATTATTTACCACATACACTTCCAAAATACATTCAGCTCCAACATGAGAGAAAGCTAAACTAAACTAAACTAAGTTAAACTGAACTAATTTCTCAAGAACACTCCTACTACTCAGAGGGACATTGTACCGAGCTGTAACAGCAATAAAACTATGAATTCCGTGCTCAAAAAAGACCATGAGTATGCCTAAGCAAATTTAACAAAACTACAACTGTCTGGAAAAGGATGAATCTTTCTAATTAAAGGTCACCAAATGTCAAAACTTTATGGTAAGGTTTTCTTTATTCAAACTACGATTTCCGATACATTTCGGGTGCGCGTCTAAGGATCGTGCTTCCGATCCGGTGGTTACCCTGAAGGGTGGAAACAAACGCTAAACAACTATTTTTCTCTGCCCTCGATGTTCATCACATTTAGATGGCACCAATTCGGGCATGATATGATCTGCACTGGATCCCAGGAAGTAGAACGAGCGGTACGAAAACATGCAACACGAAAATACTGACTGCCACGATAACCTCAGCCCACAGCTACAAGAGCTTCGTCCAGTGGACTTACTACCAAGGAGCAATGACGAAGTGATTTCTGCCCTATTCGGGGATGCCATTCGCAACTAGAACTCGGGTCTTTTTCGAGTCAACCTGGGTACACAGCGAGGCCTCCCACAGAACTACGACTGCGTGCCCCAAACTAC
>NW_008756921.1:0-949 GCF_000715545.1 Opisthorchis viverrini | reverse complement strand
TTTTTTTTTAAAGAGGGGCTCCATCACAACACGTTCGTGGAGTTCGAACATACACTCAAAAGACTACTATAGCACTAACTCATGACAGACACCTTCCCTGAAGATGATCTGATTTGACTTTTGTTTGAAGACCATACTACACGGTTGTAGCACCAACAGAAGATACTTAGAATAGAAAGAGAGAACGAAGTAAATTGAACATTTGTCGCACCCCCTCTCTCATTTTCTAGTGAAAATGTCATAATTACCTTAGACAAAATTACTTGCTCCGTGTGATTCGTGTTGAAACCCCACAGTTTAGCACGGAAAAGAGTTACGTGTTAACCAGTCCTCACAAAATTCATTCTGGTTTTTGTGTGGGCATCAGAATATGTCGGTTACTTAAACCTATATACCACCCTGTAAACTAATCTACTTATATCCCGCCACCGTCATTAAAAACAAAGAAATTGACTGAAAGCAAACGCTCGAAGGCAACAGAGTGCAGAGACTCTCCCTTATCGTCGCCTGCCCTAAGAAGTATTGTTCTCGTTGATATGACGTTTGGTATCGGGGAAAGTGTCCCCCGGTTTACAGAAGTGTTATGAAAAAAAGTGCTACCTTATTCACACTAAAAAAGCTTTTTATTAGAAAGCTGTATATCTGAAATAAAAATAACCTTTGAAGAAAACTGTGTGTGGCAAAATGTGCATTTTTGTTGACTCTTGCTAAATGTTCACAATTTTAGCTGTTTCTCGGCATATTCCACAGGGTTGTAGCAGTTTATCTTATTTGTGTGAAAACAATGAATTTAATAAAGCAACCAATAGGAGTGTCTTGCACATCTTCGAAAAAGAGAAAAGCAAGCCTGGCTTTTCTTCTAATGGGAACGCTTTAAATTAGTTGCCTACATAATGGTGAATATCTTTTCCGTATAGCATTGTGTGAACTGTAGTGTCTGTTCACAATA
>NW_008756920.1:0-949 GCF_000715545.1 Opisthorchis viverrini | reverse complement strand
GTTAAAATTGATTTTGCTCGATTATTCCAACCAAATACAGTCAAACAACAAAAAGAAGCTCACAAATAGTGTTTTATTTGTGAATCTCAGTTGTACCTCTACTTTGTTCTTTAAGTATTCACACTCCAGATAGGACAAATTAGTGAAACCAAAAACATTGGTGAAAAGATGATGGAAGCATAGAAATAACAGAGAAGCGACCATTCTAGGGTCCGCTGTGGCTTTCGTTCGGTCCAAGCTGAAGCATTTGTGTGACAAATGGCAGTTTGAACGACCAGTTATTTTTTGATAACTTGAGGACGGGCCGGTTAGACCAACCCTCTAATTCAACTACTGGAGTCGCTTTTGAGTAACAAGAACTGTAACTAAACCCCGCAAATGACCTGGGTTCAATCGTCCAACCACAAACCGATGATTAATAAGTGTGAAAAGTCACCTGTGCTTGATGATTGGCCAAAGGGACTATGAACACTCCTCGTGAGAATTAACCGCGGGTTATTCGTTCCGCCATTTCAATTGAATATGGTTGTTTTTGTTAGACAAAGTTATACAGAAATGTTTTATGTAGGCGAAACATTTTGCACACTCTCCAGTAGTATCTGATTCGTCCTATGTGAACCGGGGGTGTTTTCCTACAAGTAAACAAAATTGTTGTTGGCACTCTGCGCAGGATGCAATGACCTTGAAGTAAACTGTCCTGGCTCAACATGTGACACAGATGTCCCGAGCCGGTCAGTCATACTAAACGGGCCGGATGTGCGACACTTCACAACGCCAAATCCTGCTAACGTTGTCCTGTTCACAGAGAATTTCAACGCAACAAGTAGGCTTCTCTAAATTTCTCCCAGAAAGTGCCAGATATTGCATACAATAAATGTAAAAGCATCGACTAATGAAGGCAGCAAATCTGACTTTATAATTTTTACGTGAAGTCACAGTGTTGCATCAT
>NW_008756919.1:0-949 GCF_000715545.1 Opisthorchis viverrini | reverse complement strand
ATTCGCGCTCTAACCACTGAGCCATCTCTGTACAAATGTGGTAGTTTTTTATCCCATATTTCTTTATTCCATTCTCTCAGAACTTTCTTAGTAGAATGTACGGCCTGCGAGAGAGCAGCAGTCCATCAAGGTACCAATTTTCACTCAACCTCGAGATTTATTTACCACCAGCCTTGTTGATTTGTGGAGTGACGTAGTTTGTGTATACGGTAAAAAGTGTGCGCTGCGATGCGCTATAAACCCGTCACTTTCTTTCCCAACCTAGTTTCTTTGTCCATGTTTGGAAATTCAAATGACTGTTCTCAACTCATCTATCTCGTCTGTATGACTTATCCTTCATAGACAAAAGTAATAATGAGACTGGCACTTATCACGCTGAATCAGATGCTTCTGACACGGTGCACTATAATAGGACACGAACGGCTTGTTACCGGCATTCAGATCATCGACCATAAAGGAAATAACTAACCGGAAGTGTTGTTTATATTTTCTTGATCTTCACATGCGTCCATCGGGACAAGCATAGCTTCATCCTCGCAAGCCACAATACCGGCCGGTTGCGGTCGAACGTCCAGCGTTGGAAAGATTGATCCGAGGGGTTGCTTTGCAATTTCCATCGAACGATTAGTCAGTGATGTTTGTCCGAAGCTGTTCATCGGATCCACAACCGGTTGGTCCAACAATTTATGCTGTGGCCGGATGCAGGCAGTGCAAGCCGAACTGACGCGTTTCGTCAAACGCCGATAGAGACGGAAATGCGTTCGGTAGTCTCGGTTAGACATTTTCACGTACGTTTGTGGCGTGCATATGTGCTAAATCAAGAAGGGGTATGAAGAGCACAGAAAGATAGATATCAGGTGAAAACTGCTGTAGAGGGGCTTGGAGATGCTCGCTACCTCGATCGAGACTCAGGCTGCTGCCATGATGCGTTAACATCCAAGGGAGAGAA
>NW_008756918.1:0-949 GCF_000715545.1 Opisthorchis viverrini | reverse complement strand
AGTTCGTTATGCGTGATTTTGTTTCACATATATTCTCATGCTTAACATACTAGCGAACGAACGATGCGACAAGTTCTAGCAAATGTAAGCATGCATAGTTTTGCTGTGACGCGATAAAAAATTCATTCGAATGAGGCTTCTTACAATCTAGGCGTTGAATGCTAATAACGACAAAACGCTAGAGTGCTTTATACGCAAATGCCATTCTTAAACGGCAAATGTGAAGAATTTTTCGGCTACCACAGTCCTGGCGTTAGCAGCTTGGTTTCAACCGACCTCAATCAACTTGAGAGTCAGTATTTGAATTTCCCTCGTTATCAGCCTGCACACGTAGTGATCGTTTCTCAGAAAGCTCGGTATATTCCAGAGTGGATTTGTGACTTGATGGTTTATGAAGTCCATTTTGCCTGTCATTCTAACATGAGCGCCCACTTTCCTGGGCTGTCGATGCAAGACAGGAAAACCAGACGATATATCCCGGACAAATCCTCCACCATTTCCTTGGAAAATAACAAATTGATTTATTGAAATCTACCCCCAGCCAACTGAGATAACGCAAGGTTCGGATGCACAAAAACGATGTAACTGTTTTCTACCTGCATTGTGTGATGTATATCAACCTTGTCGTAGCTATTCCGAACAACCTTTATTCCGTTTTACACACTACTAGTTAGAGACAATCCGTACCAATGAAGTACTTACAAAAATGGTCACTGTTTCCCAAAAAAGTATGTGGCCTGTGAAATAATGTTGGTTAGATGCTCTGATACAGACAAAGTTGAACAAATTATAATGCCACATTGCAAAGACGCGGGGTGAATTTACAATCAGTGAATTGAAAGTTCAATATAACTTCGATACATTTCACAAACCTGGACGATCTGCATTTACTTTAACCCTACTGTCATCAGTCCACTTCAGTGAAGGGAGCGTCGCGACCTTTTACTGC
>NW_008756917.1:0-949 GCF_000715545.1 Opisthorchis viverrini | reverse complement strand
AACAGATTCACTCATCCCATATGACACACTTCGACTTGACACCATGCAGCTGGAAAAAATACAAAATTAAAAGCCCGAATGGCCCTCCAAGCTCGTCCAAAATCCAGAGAAGTAACAATTTTGCTTTTCTAAATTCATTGTATATGAGGGTTTTATGAATACCTGTCTAAGTAAACTTTGTTTTTTAGCTGTTACGTGTGCACAAACGTTTGCCTCAAAATTTGCTCCGGTTTAATGTACCTTATCGTAAACTTACTGAGAGCACATTGACAGCTGGGCAGATGTTATCACTTCTTGGGTACACAAGAAGGGTTCATATCGGATGTGATAAAATTTCAGTCAGCTCAGTTGGCTCTTGAACATTTAATTTCCGCACGGGAAACATAAAAAATTGAGAGGCAAGTTGAGATACTGTAAACCAGGACCAATTAGAACATTCATGGTGTTTTTCGCTTGGCATTTCGCGCACATTGTGTATTTGTCAATCATCTTTCGGTCATGGAAACGTGTTGCCGCCACATTCCGGCGATGCACCCGATCACAACTCACGGTCGAATGCACCAACATGCCCTTGAGATATTCATACCAGTTGAACAGAGCCAGGCTTCTGATGCATCGAGTGTTTCAACGGCGAGAGCATGTAAAAGTATACAATATTGCCGCGGGCATACAAGCAGAACTGCGCAAACTATCAACAAAGCTGAAATCCTACGGTATGGAAACGTAAGCTATAGACCTTATAAAATTGTCGTTTAAGAGCAGAAAGCTAATCAAATCATCGAGCCACACCATCTGGGAGTTCCTGGATATGCGGTTTCGGTTTGTACGGTTGCTGATAGATTCGGCGTTGAGGCCTACCATGATACCTTGCTAAATGCGAGTGGAAAGAACGCAGTATTCAAAGGATACTCCATCCTGATGAAAACAGTCTGTGTTTAGAAGCCAAGTT
>NW_008756916.1:0-949 GCF_000715545.1 Opisthorchis viverrini | reverse complement strand
CCTCACGCGTCTTCTTGACTATCTTACAATTCTAAACGAATGCTACAAAGTAGTTCCACAGGTTCCGTACTCAGTCCCACCTTCCGCTAGACGCGGGTCGATTACGATAAAACATCTACTACTCTGCGTCATCAGTATTATCCGCCGTTACATGAATATTTTCCTTTTCTTGTGACACATTTGTGGGTCTTAAATAATAAAAAAATCTTAATATTTTTCATGTTCAATTAGCTACCAGTAATCACCTGTGTACTACCGATGTACATGGAAGATTCCGTCGATGCAGTAAACGCAATGTACAAGAATGTCACCTTCCGCGATAACACTTGGCGAAAACGATAACAGTCCGCCGTGACTTTCAGGTTTTGGTCCTACTGTGTTATGATCCTCTGGCAACTGGTGTATTAGATAGACTAGTGTATATGCAGTATGGAATCCTGAATCTGTTCTCAATTGTCGTTTTCTAGATTGTCTTATCCAGCTTGAATGACAACGAGGAAGAATATATATTCCCATGTAATCGTTGGCTTAGTCAAACTGAAGATGACAGCTCGGTAACACGTGAATTACCAGCGACCGGTGATCGGATTTTATCCAACCCAGAAGGTAAGTCACTCCTGGTTGTGGTCCATTCATTATCCTCTACAAACATCGAGCTTTTGAGTCGGCCTTCTTAATGCAGTTTACCGTAATGGTATGAACAATCCAGGTCAGCTGGTTGCAAACAAGTGGCGATATTAGTGGTCCATGAGTGAACCATCGTGTTTAACGCGGTAGGTACGCTTGAATTGCGATGGGTGAAACCGTTTCTTCAATCATGGTAGGAAAACTAATAAAGGATTACAAGACCAGACTGGGGAGAAGCAAGGTTCCGGGGTTTGCTTGGACTCAGCTATATTTTTTTATTATTAGGTGAACACAAAGCCTTCTGCTAAGGCATGTTCGTGGG
>NW_008756915.1:0-949 GCF_000715545.1 Opisthorchis viverrini | reverse complement strand
GAATCTCTCGTCTGTGATGTTTCCAGGCCTTGTGAGTAGAGCTTTACGAATTTAAATGTCACATCTCTATCTCAGATTCCTATCGGAAAGGTCAGGGTTTCCCATCAGTCATGGCTTAAGGTTTTATACCGTCGAATTGGTTGACCTTCTAGTAACATCCTGTCTGTCTGTTTCGTTACATTTGTCTGTATAGAGAGGTTTAGCTATCATGCATGGTTAGTGCACAGTGGAGCACCTGAATGCAATGATTCTTTGAACGTGGGTCCCAGTACTGAGTAGTTCTGTATGGAAGCGTGTTGCGAACACACCAGAAAAGTGGTCAACAGTTATGAGCTAGCTTCCATTCCATGAGATATGGTGCATTCGGAATGGTCTTACCAATGCCTGTTTTAGGCAGACGACTTCCACAATCATGTCTGATCAGCGAACTCGCTTGACATGTTCACCCAGCTGTTCTTATTCCTCGACTTCCTGGAAGGATATTGCAACGCACAGTCTAATGTAAAGCCACATGCAGTGGCTATTTTCTACACTTTAGTAGTTTTTGGCCTAGTAAAAACACTATTGTACACAGCGGGAAACTTATGCACTGCAGACCAATAGGTTGAAGAAGGAACCTTCTTGAAACGGGAGCTGATGGTAAACGGCCATTCGGACAGGCCCACCACCCGCCGCAGTAAGCCGAGCACACTCTATTACATATGTAGTACTACTCCAACGAAAGAAATCCTTTTATACCTACAGTTGAGGGGCGATCACGTTGTTAAAGCAGGAGAAGATCTAAATTTGCTCTGAATCGCACTGTTCAAGCTGCTGCACAACCAGAGGGCTCGTTTTTCGGGCGAAGACTGAGGGTGTGCTGGATCACTCAACTCACCTACGGCTAGAAAGGGGTACATAACATACGCAAGTCCCGTTCTCAGCGGATTTTGAGCACTTACCTAAAATA
>NW_008756914.1:0-949 GCF_000715545.1 Opisthorchis viverrini | reverse complement strand
AAATGATAGCCGTACCGGATTCGGGTCACTACGGCTAAAGAGAAAGGGAGATCAGCAGAGTATGGCAAAGTGTAACATGTTTAGGGCGCATGGTAGAATATCAAGTAGCCACAGCTATCGATCCATGAGGCAATTCATCGAACCCAGTTTCCAGTATTGTTTCTCCGATTGCTTAAGTTGTGAGCTGATTAACTTGTGACCCGGCCCTTTCTCACCC
Source organism: Opisthorchis viverrini (assembly GCF_000715545.1). NCBI lineage: Eukaryota > Metazoa > Platyhelminthes > Trematoda > Opisthorchiida > Opisthorchiidae > Opisthorchis > Opisthorchis viverrini. The sequence goes on along the minus strand of NW_008756914.1, from coordinate 732 downwards.
ATGTTTTATTGCCCACTGAGATTGTGCCAAATGGACAAATGGTAGATTTGTCCAGAGTACATTTAAAAACCAGTCACAACCACCTAATTTACCAGTGACCACCTCTCAAGACGAGCACTGCTATTGCTTACTAGCTGAAGTGATATGGAAGCTAAGTTGCTTTTAGATCCGCTTGGCATTGTGTTTGAACTTTACGGAAGAGAATAACCTAAGTGAGTAATGCTATTCTTATGGACATCAACTTGAGGCTAAATAATAACAATTTAGCGGTGCGGTCCACATTGCACCTAGGAATGAGGATTGCAATCATCCTAGTCTAATCCAGAGCAGGAAGATTTCCACTGAGGTGAAGAAAAAGCAACCTAGTTACTGCTTTATGAGCTTAGTTGAACATCAGAAGGATCTCATTGGAACCCATGGGACAATAACATGTTTCGTCACTTCCCCAAATTGCTCTCCATAAAGAGGCTTAATTCGGTCGATCGATCATTTGGAGGAACCAAACTGAAACAATACCTCATTAAACGACTGAGTGAACCACCTTGAACGCACAACCACATGAAACAAAACCGGAAATGTTCCTGGTTCGTGGGGAAATTTGCTTTTCCGGAATAAATACGACATCCAAGCGAATATTATTTTTTTGCCTACCTAAGCGTATGAAGATAACTGTGATGATAAACGTAACCGTATTAAAGTTCTATTCACCCTCAGCCGTATTGTGTATAGTAT
>NW_008756913.1:0-949 GCF_000715545.1 Opisthorchis viverrini | reverse complement strand
AATCACATAAGGAAACAATATACCGTTATTGTTGGTTTTGATTATGTTTGCTTTGTTTCTTAAGCAGTCCAAAGGTTACAAAGAGAAACATGTGTCAGTGCACGGGTTTTTCATTGTTTTCTCTATTTCTGTGGTGGCTCATACCACGAAAAGATTAACGCCAGTCTTTTTTTGCGGTTGAAGATGGTCTTTTAATAGGTAGCCATTTCAACGCCAGTTTCAGGAAACCGGGTTGGAGTAGTCCAAACTGAGGGGAAAGGAGCTGTCACAGGCTTACTATCGCAGATGTTTTCAGTAAATCGACATCTAGTTTTGTTTGCCTGTCAAAAGGCATGTATGATTTCTCATGAAAACAACTTTGAGATCATGCCACCGCATTGTCATGCAAGTGCATTTCCATATACTGTATTGGATCTTTGAATATGCGGATCTGGGTTTAAGTGGACCCTATGCTGCTGACTCCTTTATGTCGTTAACGAAACACACCAGCTTGTCAACGGGAGACAGTGTACACTGTCTCCGCTGTCAGTGCAAGTATGTTTATCCGGGGTGATAAGACCCTTATGTTTGCCGTGTAATCAACCATGTTGAAAAATATCACAAAATATAGCGCAATAGGTTGGTGATGCTTTGTGAAGCGTCTCGCGACGTTCACGTATTTCTCGTATCACTGCAACTACTTACACAAAAAGGTGTGTCGATATGTAACCAGACCCTCACTTGATGGAATACTGTACCTTTTGAAGAACCTTTGGTAGCCACATCGTAGGTTGGCAAGTGTTATGAACGGTTACCGCTGTCTCGTGTAAAATTTCAGGAGGGTTGTTGGAAATTTCCCTGGAAGTTGAAAATATCTAAATTTTGGAATCCTTACTTCTAAATCATGAAAATGTCTGTCAGCAAAAAGTGAAATCATGCCAACGTTAACGTGTGGAATATGTGGGGGATG
>NW_008756912.1:0-950 GCF_000715545.1 Opisthorchis viverrini | reverse complement strand
AGATTCTACTGTTTGATTTCATCAGAGATAAAACCTGGTAATCCAACCAGTTTCTTGTTAGAAGATAACATTCTTATGTGCCTGAACGGGAGTATGAAATATTTGTATGAACAGTTAAATCTACCGGCGCGTTCAAGGTGGCTAAAGTTTTTACTTTACTTTATATTCCAAAGAATACAAAACCTCGGAGGACGAGGAGAGTTGCCATAACCTCGAGACATCCAATCAAGGATCAGACAATGAGAAATATAGACGGAGAGCTCTAAGCAACGACTTTGATTTTAAAAAAACACCCTATCAATGTCCGAAATGTTCAAAAAGAGTTTCGGTATTCTAGCGTGCTTAACCGTCACCTCGAAACGCACTCAGACCTGAAACCGTACAAATGTGACTTCTGTCCAACTCATTTCAAACATATGAGAAGTCAGAATCATCAAATGATGGAGCAGCATTGGGAATAGTTTGTGGCTCGAAAGTATTTGGAGGGCGCTGAATACTCAAGACCTTTGGAGGAAGAAATTAACTCGTGTCCCGATTGGGGAAAGCGGCTTCCTTCAACTGCTGCACTGAGTAGGCACCTTCGTGTCCATACTGGAGAAAAACCATATTCTTGTCCAGCGTGTGGGTGCACATTTACGGCATTAATTATTTCGAAACGGCATGCAGTCCACTGTCAGCAGAGCAGCATAAAACACACCTGACCGAGATCAATAAATACATTTTACCACCTGCATCGACCACTTTTTCCCGTTTTGTTCACGAAGTAAGTATAAAGGATTCAAAAATCATACTGCCGTTTTTATTCAGGCAAAAGCTGCTTGAGTGTTTTAGCCGTATTATGAGGACTCTTTCCTTATTGTTCCCTCGTTTTGCCATCATTCAATGAAATATGTGACCAGTTTCCAGGTTCCATTGCTGCACGGTTCCAAGCTTCCTTTGAGCACTACAAT
>NW_008756911.1:0-950 GCF_000715545.1 Opisthorchis viverrini | reverse complement strand
CCATCGAGAAACCTCATGACTGGAATCCTGGATAAAAGCGAGGGAAAGTATGTGCCACCATCTGAATGGTTGATCAGTCATCGGAACGTGATTTTTTTTATCAGTCCCGAACTGGCGTTACGCTGCATTTTAAGCCTTAACTTGCTGTGCTGAGCAGATTTTCACTTGGATTTCAATATCTTACGGTTGAGGGTCGTTACCGTGGATAGACCACTAGGCGAAAATCAAAACTTCTTTACGCAAGAATAGGCTGCAATCGCTAACATCCCTACCGTAATGACAAGGAGTGAAGTAAATCCCCGCTGGAGGCAAACAGTCCACGGCTGAGAAGCACAACGTCAAAAACGTATCAACACCCAACGCTGCGACATGTTCGTTTGAATTAAAAATAAGCCGCTGAGGCGCGAGACACACGTCGGTGACAACCTTCATTTGAATTCCACCGCGGGAAATCCCGAATCCAGTCATCCTAGGAGTCGTGAAAGTGATTGAAATGATATACAACCGCCAAATTTCCCATGACAGACCCCAATGGTATCAGTGGAAAGAAAGACAGAGAGATGACTGTCGAACATTGAACAGTAATACGATATGACGAGTTTCCATCACCACGGATGGTGATGGGGCTATACAAGTTTCAGAAGACGCTATTTGGACTAGAAATATCTAGCCTGCTTTCAGTGACTTATACAGAGCGCAGTACTCATCAAAAAAGTCTGATATGCTTAGATGAACATCGTGTACGAGAAGCCTGCCCATGAGGCCCTAACGAACCTGGAGGAAGTGTTAAACAAACCCAAGTAGATAGCACCCGCCGTAAGACCTTCCAAGTACCACGTCTTGTGCCAAGAGGTAGTGTACCTGGGACATATAAACTTATTAAAAGTGCGCATATCGATCCAAGCAAAGTCAAGAGTCTACGTAGGCGAGATGGACCAAGTGGTTAGAGC
>NW_008756910.1:0-950 GCF_000715545.1 Opisthorchis viverrini | reverse complement strand
CCTGATGTTGTACTTTGACATCGCTTTCTTTGGAAAGGTCAAGTTCTCCACATCTTGTGATTTAGAACTGGATGAGAGTCCTGAGATCCTGGGTTCAAGTCTTACACCTACGTTATATGTTTTCGCGTCTGGTCAAACGGCGACAATACAATACAAAAACACCAGAAAGCGTTATCGTTGCGAAAGTTCACATCTTCGACTCCGGGTCCGATGAGAAATACCGAAGGCAGTCCATCGAAGTTTCACCTGTTGCTCATTTGACCCACGGTTTGAATCTGAGGGTGGCTATTCAATCTAAATTGGGCTCTGGATGGAGGATGTCGCATCTGTCTCTATTACTTGACGACAACCGGTCTGACCACTGGTACAGGCCGTTTCACTTGCATTGGGTGCAGGGTTCTATACCGATCCCGCATATCCATCAGCAGAAGCAATCAATGTTGGTGATGTCGAATTCCAGGCAGTTTCCACAAAGTGCCTCAGGTTCTTGAAGTTTCTAGCCTAGGAAAGGTGTTTCGAGACCTGGCTTGATGGCATTTCAATTTGTGTGTGTGTGCCATACGACTTAGTTCGGACAGTCAATCGCGGAATACATTATGTCATCTTTTAGCCTTGTCCAGAAATACCCACTTACAAGCCAGTGTTTTCTCAATTTACATATTGGTGCTCACTAAGTGAGTATAAACACAAAACTCAGCACACGGTTATCATACTACAGTCTTGAATTTCTTTACTCAGGACATCGTAATCGGTGTACTGTGATAAGTGTTCCCCTTCACCCTAATTCTGCTGCACATTAATACATGGGCTAACTATGGTGTGGAGTACTGAAGCTAACGTGTACTCATGATAATTCCCCCATTCATTTACTATCTCCATCCATGTACTTTTGACCTCCAAAGGTTTTGCTTATTCGTACCCGCTGTAGCTACCCTTTCGCCACATACATG
>NW_008756909.1:0-950 GCF_000715545.1 Opisthorchis viverrini | reverse complement strand
AGCTGGGCAATTTGATTGCTAGCGTTTCAACACCAATCAAAGTGGTATCATCAGTGCGTAGTTAGCACAACGACTAACCAATCGCTACGCTCCACCACGCTCCCTAACGACGCTCGCTAACAACGCACTGACGATGTAACCTCGATTGATGGTGCGACGTTTGTAATCAAATTACCCATCTCAGCGAACAAACCAACGAACGCGTATGCTACCTGGGCTACCAATATTCTCTTCTCTAACAAATATGTACCCTTTTCTTTTACTCCCACTATTTGTCATGGCTTTTTTCCCGCACTGTTGTTTTGTGGTTGAGCGCTAGTATGTATTACTGGTATTGTATTGCTGTCAAGGGCGAGGATTATCATATTTTACTGAAACGCGAAAGATACTCGAGTTGTTTCGAAGTCATGCTGAGTGGTTTAAGTTCATCAGTAGGGCACTCTAGTACAGGGATCTGATGTGCTCTTGTAAACAGCGTTTGAACCACCCGTCTGTAGTTCTAAGGTAGTAAGCTGCAGGACAGCATATATTGACCGTAATATAGTGGTTTTTCATGGACATTAAGCTTAACAGATCCACTAATACTACGTTTAGGAAAGATATCTAAGATTAAAAGGACCCTGCACGGATTGAATACTTGTTCTTCACAGTATGAGTAGGTATGTGAATTTTGAACTGGGATTTCGTCGTCATCTTTTGCCGAAAAGCCGAGAAGCACTATGCTTCATCTTCATCCTTATTCAGAATCATGGGTAATGCACGACTAAAGAAACTCCAGGGAGTTTCGAACGCGCGACTGAGTGTGAGCTAATCACACTACTGATGAGCCAGCCGTAGCCAAATGATTAAGTGTTCTAACTACTAGTTGCGAGGTCGTGGGTTCGATATCCCCCGGAGGTTCGTGATACGAGCACTGCTGGTGAGTCCCGATGGGGATAAAACAAACATTA
>NW_008756908.1:0-950 GCF_000715545.1 Opisthorchis viverrini | reverse complement strand
TTTAACCACTTGAGCCATCTCGCCCCATAGTGTATCAAACAACTTGAATAGAGCATTGCTGTTGTAGAGGATAACCTCATAAGCCTCTGACCGAGCACAGTGCACAGTAGCCCGTTTTTTAGAATGCACAGAACAACTAATAAGCGTGAGTAATACTATGTAAGTAGGCAATAACAACAAAAGTCTCGCCATTTGTAACATATCTTGTTTATCCACAAAGACTAGACTGCATACGACCGAAAGCTTTTAGAAAACCTGGAATCCAAGGTGAGTGTAAGCGAAAAAACAGGGAGATGTTGAAGCCGAGAATCAAACAGGCAATTAGTCGAAAGTGAGAATACAACAGAGTGATGTGAAATCACATTTGCCAAACAAAAGAAAAAAGGATTTCGAACTCTAAGTAAGACGTAACTCAGCCTCTGAGTAGCCACATAGGAGTGGTGCGTTTGTACACTAAGCGGTTAAAACGATCAAAACGTCCGGTTCACATTAAATTACTGAGTTAGGTTACAGTTTCTCCGCATTCTAGTGTACGGATAATGGAAAACTGTGATCAATAGCGCAAAACTGCCTCTTCCCTAAAAGACACGTCTTGTGGTACGCCACGATTTTACGGTTCGTTTTGCATAGATACTTTGTAAACCGTCGATCGCTTGATTCGGTTGGCTTTTAAAGGGCAGAACTTAAGTGTTTTCTGAGGAAATATCCCTTAAAACATCACACAAAATGGATTCGTGGCAATGAGTAAATGGGTACTCACAGAATTTCCCGACATTGACGCGATTTCTTTCAATTTGCTGAACACCATGGAAACAGTCAAGGGTTTGGGAGTGAACATGGTCTTCTGACGAGAACGAATACTCTGCGGGATAAAACAATGTTAGACACCAAAATGCACGTTAACGTTTCCAGTGCAGAGGCGTGTATCGGCCATTCAGTGTTTCGAGGGG
>NW_008756907.1:0-950 GCF_000715545.1 Opisthorchis viverrini | reverse complement strand
TGTGAGTTTGAACTCTTAGGGTGACCGTAGACAAGTTGTTTCGAGATACGAAATTCGTTTACCAGGAGAGGTGAGTTCGCGTCGAATCGTATTCGAACCCAAAGTATTCCTTCCAATCGACTGTGTGGTTCGGATTCGGGTTTGACAACTATTGAGTAGGATATCTCGGGATGAGTCAGCCAAGCACCCAAATATTCCCCTAATAATGTGTTTCGGTTTCTTGCTCTACACTACTGAAAGCAGCACGACAGAGCAGCTTACGTCATTTATAGTATCTTCACACAATTGACGATTGCCTAAGACTCTTTTCTCAAGGACATCGAATGTTGTACTTGATTGCGCAGTTTGTGCACCGGTTCAAATCCATGCATTAGGACTACTGATGGTGTGCCAGTAAGCTATCTGAATTCCATAGATCCTGACGGCTGTCAATCTGTATGCTAAATGTTTGTTTTATGCTGAGTGCTCGTTGCGAACTGATAGAAGACAAGCCTTTTAGAGACTCATATACAGGCCTTAGCTTGAGTGTATTGTAATTTAAATTTATAATGTGAAAATAATACGCAGCCCTCCATTAGCAGCAGCATTCTACTAGTGCGGCAGTTTACTTGTCCATTAGAAGTCTTGAAGCAAGATATCACCCTAAAAAAGTTAAGCTGATATATGGCCTATCGGGATTTTTTAATTGCTGAGCTAACATTTGCATAAATATCATACTGCGTTCAGGTGGCTGCGCAGGTCCGCAACAAGGTTACTCGTGCCAGCGTGAAATTCTCTCTGACAGACAGCTAATTGTCCGTAGGACAACCCACGATGCTCCACCCACCGATTCACAGGACTCAACGAGGATTAAATGTGACCCAGTGATCTTTGACTTCGTTTAAAAACGTACGCTTGTATTTAAGATGCCGCAAAGATTAGGGCGACTGTTTTTCCACTGTCTCAAAGAC
>NW_008756906.1:0-951 GCF_000715545.1 Opisthorchis viverrini | reverse complement strand
TCTTCCGTGAAAACCAAATTGATTTGCAACCGGGTGTAGTTGTCGCAACTTTCAGAGCTGTTTTAATGACAATCTCGCCGTGCATTCCAGCAGTACCGTGAGAGATTTCACACGTATATGCTTCTTTGGCATTTGTTTCTATATCCACATGACTGAACAAGCATTCGAGACTACGGATTGGCCAACTCGTTTAGATTTTGTGATAAATCGAGATCTGTACGATGGAGAAGGACGTTTTCCTAATGGATTCTTTATTACATGCGAAAACGAATAATCTAAACACTGAGCTCCTCAGATGGTTTTTGCTTCGGGAAGATTAATTGCCCATTTGCAACTTCAAGCGAGGAACAGTACAGAAACCTATTTTTCGTAATTAAAGGCTATCGCATTAAAGATTGGATAAACATCTTTGCAATCTATAATTATCCCTCGGGTTCAGTGTTTTTCTGAGTTATACTCAAAACACTAGGTTAATTGGTGAAACAAATATTTATGAGGGAAGGCAGGTAGCAATATTTAAGAAAAATGGCAGTGTTTTGTAGCGTGCCGTACAAAGGCTCTTTTACTATCCATGTAATATTTTGTTTTGTGTATTCATGAGCATGCCTATTTATTTTTTTTCATCCAGTAGATTCTGTCCGGCGGTCAGCGCTGGCTTATCAAGCATCACGTGTGTAACCCCCGGAACTCTTAGAAAAAACAAGACGGATGAAGAATGAAATTGTCAAATTTTTGACGTCACTAATTTGCTTGCTTGAGCTGTGTATATATTTCACACACTCACGTTAATTCCCTTCTCTTTTAGGAATTAATTTAAAATCGATTGGTAAATTCCTCTGGCGGTTGTTGAAGCTTCGTGAAATGAAAAAGATACGCCCTGGAAATGGTTGTCTGCATACCTGTAAAAGGAAAAAGGCCTTCGCTGTGGAGATATTTATTAGAAAATGCCAA
>NW_008756905.1:0-951 GCF_000715545.1 Opisthorchis viverrini | reverse complement strand
CACTTTGGTGCAAGGTCAACCTCCAAGATCATAGTTAGTTCACGTGATTGATGTTCGTATAGATAAGCCTTCATGAGCACTTATTCTATGCTCCATGTCCACTCACATTTCGAATGGTCTATTCTATCCCTCCCACTCCTTATAGCCGGATCTTCTTGCTACATTGGGAACCATGCAATTCACAGACTTTCTCCCTAAAGGTGATCCCCGTGTGGATGGTTGGCCTTTGATGGACAACCCGCTACCCACCTTCATCATTGTGTGCGCCTATCTAGTAATTGTAGTCTGGTGGGGTCAGAAATTCATGGCTCGCCGACCCAACGGGTTCAGCTTGAGACCCATCCTACTCGCCTACAATTTTTTCATGGTCCTTTTCTCCGGCTGGCTGTGGTACGAATTTTGCGCATCTGGTTGGTTCGGAGGTGGATACACTTTGGGCTGTCAGCCGGTGGATCGCTCGCGCAGACCAAGAGCGTATCGGATGGTGCGCGTTTGCTATTTCTTTTTCATAAGCAAGCTAATCGAACTGTTGGACACTGCATTCTTTATTGCCCGTCGCAAGTTTGATCAAGTCAGCTTCCTACACGTGTTTCATCACGGTATCATGCCTGTTTCTTGGTGGTTTGGTGTCAAATACGTTCCTGGTGAGTCACACCTTTTTTATTTCCTTGTAGTGCTGGTGACTCATTGTGCGTGCATTTTGTGGTTCTCTATTGAAATCTTTGTTTCAACGTTTATGAATAACAGTTTGGTATCACTAGAAAAATGGGCACGAATTCGTATGTCTATAAGCTTGGGCTGCTAAGCGACACTGGATCAGTAGTTTGTCTCCCCGGATTGTGCCGCCTCTGGAACGTCGCACTGTAGTGTGCGCGTACTCGTGAGACTGCTCACAACGTTCTTCATCCATTGAGTAGTAGTAAGGGACTGTGTCGCGATGCACTTCGACGG
>NW_008756904.1:0-951 GCF_000715545.1 Opisthorchis viverrini | reverse complement strand
CTAGTTGCCATGCCACCCGAAAGAGACACTGGTTTCTAAATCGCTTGATTCACATAAACTAGTTTAACCACACCTGCTACGACTTGACCAATGGTGCGTACCGGCAGAGAGATCAAATTTCAGCCCAGTCGTTCGAATTTGTGGGATGAAAAAAGTGTGTACACTTGTACTGACGTAAAACTGACTATGGCTTCATGATTGAGATGCATAAACGTTCAACACTTTGTTGATAAACAGAATCAGTAGACTGACGCACACTTGTCTGCCTATGTTCGTTGGAACGCGCAGCCTGACCTCAGCTAATCTGCATAATTAAGTGAAATGAATTAACGGTGAGCGCTGTACCGAATTCCTTATTTTATTGACTGATCGGATCAGACGATCGGTCACAAATGAATGGACTGATTTATATCAACTTGTTTGACCCCGTCTGCTTGAACACGTAACCTGAACCTATCTAATCTTATAGTGATCGCAAGAGGTGTGGATGGGTGAAAAGACGTTTTAGAGAGGTCATCCGAGGAAGACAAGTGCACACAGGCGCGTCACTACTAATCGACAAGCAAACACAGCTTTGCGTACCGTAAACAACTGAGTTACGGGAAAGTCTGAAAAGGTGAAACTCCAGTTCGACATATACCATCAGAATGTCTCGAAGAACAGTCAGCAAGATGACAAGTAGTGCACTTCTCAGGCATTGAATTGAGTAACATTCAGGTTAGTGAAAAGAGATCTACCAATAGAACTAAGGAATAAAAGTACACCAACTAATCCCAATCGGTGAGTTTGACTACCTTGAGCACAGCTGCCAAAGACAGAAAGACGTTGGAACAATCTAAACTGGTTTTGAAAAGTTTGGAAGTGAAATCCTGTCCCGAACCTAGTTACCTGAACATAGAATGTCTTTTGTGCATACCAAAGACAATGTTGAGTTCAGTTAATAACGTCCGA
>NW_008756903.1:0-951 GCF_000715545.1 Opisthorchis viverrini | reverse complement strand
ACGCAACAGCTGGTTCCTAATGTGATGCACTCCGCACTCAGCAATCCTGCGTTTACCGCAACTTAGTCCAATACCGCTGCATATATCGAAAATGACGGTCTTAGAATTGGTTGGTCGGGTTTTCGGAAGCAGGCGCGGTCCCTTGGTCTCCGTACACATTACGTTAATCTGGGAACTTTGTGAGCTACTCGCAATCACGCACAACGTTGTTTTCAGCGCGAGACTCAGCTGAATCCCAGTTGAATCGGATAACTGCCCTGCGTACGATGGAAAGCCAAACCAATTGAGGATTTCCTAAGGTACACGGTCGTTGTTGCCAAGATATAATCCTCGCCTGACTGAGAGAGGACTCTGGACCAAAAGTGCAACGTCAAAACGCACAAGTGTTAGTAGAATCGGGTTTATAGGTCGCAAGCTAATTCACTATTGCGTGTGCTAAACCCGGACAGCTCGGAGCGAGTCATGTGTCATATTCCTCCTAAGAGTTTGGTCTTACATTGTCGTCCTAGAGATCCTAACGCCATTAGCCTCATGAGAATGGATACCGCCGGGCTCTCAATTGTTGAGGTTGGTGTAAAAATTGCATGGCAGACGCAGAGATAGTACCAGAAGTCCTTAGCAATGAATCGGAGGTGAGGTGATTTTCTTTCGTATAGGTGAAGATTTGTTGAGTTGACACTTCCAGTGGGAAGAAATATGGAATGTATTCACTATAACCTTCTGGTATCCAGGATAATGCAAATTGACCTGTGTTATGAATCGATCCTCATCTGCTTTGACGAACGTGAATACGATATCGGGCAATTGCAATCGAAATTTCACAGCAATCGAAAGATCACTTGTTCATTTGGCTATTCACACTTCACTCGTGGAGACGTTGATTGTGTATGAATATATTTGCATTACCCGCAAAACGCCGCTTCTTTGCTGTTGGGCTTTTCCGCCAGAGGT
>NW_008756902.1:0-951 GCF_000715545.1 Opisthorchis viverrini | reverse complement strand
CACTCTCTGTTGCTATATCGCTCTCAGCGGAGTGAAAACTCATCTATGTTCAATTTTACAGGCCACAATAATGCACTTTACACTTCAGTTCGCTAGGTTATTGGGAATTCGTTCATTCGTATTGTTCTTCTTGTTACTGCCTATTTTAAGCTTCAAACTTCGTTCCCAACTCCCGGATAAGTCGGACCTTGAAATAGACCCGTAGAGCTTACCAGACTGTCTACGTCCTGTGTGGGCACGGCAGCAAAAGCGGTCTTTTATTGATGAACATTATTAATGATTTTCTTGAAGACCCTCGTACTCCCCATAAATGTTTTATCCTGCTTGGAGCTCGCGTACTGGTCGTTGTTTAGCAGATGACGCCAACCCTATTTCCTGTTTCCACTAACCGCAAGCGTAGTGTACTGCGACCAGGATACGGGCGGTTTTGGGGATTCGTGAAACGACAAGATAATGTTTTGGACAGTTCGCCTAATTTCGTTTCATCCAAGGTAGGTTGTGTATGAATGTGTAGCTCCTCGTGTGCATCCAGAAGGTCAGCTAATATGTAAGCAAATATCCCCCTTTTCATGGTGGATAATAGTGTTCTACCACGTGTGAGGAGCCAACTTGCACCACTCATAGGCAAATGTTGTTCGGGCTCATTTGCTGTAGGATAACCATTCCTTAGCTGGCAAATATTCGCAACACCACAGTTAAGTCAATCCCGCGCCTCCAGATTTTAACCGTGTAAGTGCTGTTCTGCACAGTCCGACTAAATAATAAGAAAAACTGCGTAGCGTGTCATGACAACCTTAATAAGACCAGCCGTCCATCAATTAGTCGGCTAGCTTATAAATCCTGTTAAGACTGTCTGTAATGATTGACAAATGTGATGTAAAAGATGGCGCATTGTTATTTTCGACTTTGCAGTTGACAAGGAGTTAACTACTCGATTCGGTATAGTTTGCA
>NW_008756901.1:0-951 GCF_000715545.1 Opisthorchis viverrini | reverse complement strand
AGTCACATATTGATCACAGAGCCAATTTTTGCTGTCCACTGACTTAGCTTTCCTTCTAACCGTTGCGTAACTCCGTAACACATACATAAGTCTCTCTTTCGCTGTACAGCATGTATCGTGTTACTGGTGGTAAACTGAAATGCTTTAGCTACGATCCACTTGATCCAGCCGAAAACAACTCTGAAGGACATAAAAAGCTCTATGGTTGCATGCTTGTTTCATTTTACCTTCAACTATTCATGCCCGGGGACGCTGAAATTCCACTTTGAACCAAAAAAAGGGAAAGCTGTTGCACCAAGTTCCAACAACAATATGGTGACTTTACCCATTAGTGTAGTTGGTACAACTAATAAGTAAGACTTCGTGTAAGGAAAAAAACGGGATTCAAGCAGCTGCTTACAGCTCTTGCCATTTGGTACATAGTGGTTTATGGAAATGGTCAGCTCAGTGCCTGCCAAAAACTAAAGCCTATCAAGTGCATAGTCATCATCATCATGGTCATCATCATCAATGACCAATTCGTCGGTGGATCCTACTTCCAGCATTATTCGCGGCCTACTGATCCACAACTAAGTAAGGGCATTGGCAATTAATTAGGCTGAAGATGTATATAATTTTCTGAATGATATGTGTTGAGAATAACGAAGTTGTAGTTTCACTTCTAACTGAGTAATCACCACATGATCATCGATGAAATTAAAAAATGCAGTATCCACAGCTCCGCTCTTTGCGAGACAATATCAAGAAATCTGGAATGAATACTGACCTTCAACGTCCCGAACTATGCTTCAAGATGTTCAGACATAAGTCCTCTTTCAAACTAATTGGATTCCAGACGGCTAGGATTCCACCCTAAATGGCATTTTGCTGGAATTTTGCTGTCTGTAGATAAGCCTGTTGGTGACTTATTTCGAATCAATCGGTGAAGATGGAAGCCTACTTTGTTGTGCT
>NW_008756900.1:0-951 GCF_000715545.1 Opisthorchis viverrini | reverse complement strand
TTTGGTGAAAATAGACTTTCTGCTTAAAATAACGGAAATTCGTAACAAAACAGTGACTGATGACCGAGAAATACTTTCTCGTGGAAAAGTACGGCGGGGTATCAAGCGTCTGAGTATCTGATGGCAACACGTAATTCTTTGTCAGCGAAATAATTTTTTGTCACGCGCTCCACCTATGTCGATACTTTCCCACTCCTCTCACTCGGGCATCCAATTTCGGGCACACAACCGAAAACCTCATTTTATGCCACTGGTAATGAACGGGCTCCTTTTAGTTTCGGTTGATTCCATCAGGTGCCATTTTATACGCTGTTTTTCTGGCTTTTTTAGACTAGAGCGCCGAAAAGAGCTTGCGCAAAAAGAGACTCGTCAACCACGCATTGTTCCTGTCCCGAATGCACGTTTTCGGAAGAACACAAAACTCCTGCCACACTATAAACCATTGGAATGACTACTTTGTGACCAATAGGTCATTGGGTTGAATGTGCGAGGACAAAGAAATCCACCCAATACTGAGACCAATGCAAATCACAAAATATCTTTTAAGGTACTGTAGAAGTGTCAGTGTAGAATTGTCCAACCCCCCTCACCGAGGGACAAGAGAATTGGTCCGGACAATGGGTAGTCGTCAAATGCCAAGAGTGTAATAGATTTTATTGCGGCCACCCACGTTCACTGAGAGTCACGTGTGACGGAATACTCAACTGGAAACCCTCTGAGGTCTTATAAGATCTAACACGATTTTCAGAAGCCCCCGCGAATATGAGAAGGGTGACTATGAGGGAAGAAGGAAGATCGAATGAAATATCATCTCAAAAAGCCTCAGACAGGTCAGAAGTGACGAAGTTTCGAATTGGAAATTCAGTTATCCCAAAGTGAATTTTGGTTGGATAGACAGTGACTTCGGCTTGAATGTGGGTCACAAGATTTACTACACCATACGTGAGTATC
>NW_008756899.1:0-951 GCF_000715545.1 Opisthorchis viverrini | reverse complement strand
GTGCACGGCCACCCCTCAGCAAACCTCAAGGGCACACACCAAGGTAAGGTCAGTTCTACATGATCAGGATGAAGTAAACGGGGATCCAACTGTGCACTATTAGAAGCACTTCAGAATACGCCTACCAATTGAGGTCAACGAAGTTCCTGCAGTAAATTTCTAACCAGTCCGTTTCTTTGACGCTTTACTGTGCGCAGACGCAGGTGGAACGAGGGGTTGTCAGATACGTTAGTTCAGAATTCTGTCTGCGTAGCACACAGCGAAATGTTCAGAGATTTCTGTATGCGTTTGGGACGCTTTCACACCTCGTTAAGTGATGCTGTATGAGGCTCAGCTGCCAACTGTCACTTGGGTTTGTTGTGATAAGATCTGACGCGCCCAGTCTATTTCCCACCTGCCATCGAGTTGTAGGGATGAGAACTGAGTCATATGGCAAGGCCATTTGGCCATCACCATCGGATCGACTTTGGAGAGCTTTGTGCTATCCAAATCTGCTTCCGGAGCATTGCAATTTTCCAGAACAACCCGCTTACCTTAACCACGGCTGGAGTCCCTGGGCTTGAAAGGGTCATCTTCCTCAGAAGGTGATACAACAGCGCAACACCTGGAGGAGAGTAGTCCGATTACCTCTCCAGGATCTCAGAGAATAAATTTCCAACTGCGCTATCAGAGCTTGAGCGGGGCTTCATGTACGGCGTCGAAGCTGCCGCTAACAACACTTGTTCACAATGCCCCCGTCAGATTAGGTCAGGACTCAACACAAATGCGAAAATCCGGATTGCATTGTCCATTCAGGTAACCGGTTTTGACGCAGCAAGTCGTACCCTGGAGTAGCAATGGTGTTGAAATCCTCGACAAACCGACTGTTGTATGCTGCTCTGAGAAACTGGTGGAAGGAATACCTTGAATGTGGCACTTCACTGTCCTAATCGTTCAGCTGTAGCACCCTTC
>NW_008756898.1:0-951 GCF_000715545.1 Opisthorchis viverrini | reverse complement strand
GTAGCCCGCGTGATCATTGCAGCACTCGAACCCGACCACTACTTCAAGGTGACAGCTTTAGATAGGGAATATCCGCTGTGTTCTTGGTAGACGGTTCACGGTGTCATCCTAGGGGATACTGCCTTCTAAATTGTAGAGACCCTATGTGATTTCCCACTCCTAACTTCCTGGTTAGGATATTGATCCTTCACTCACCAAACGAACATGGAAATGAAAACTTCAAAGAGAGGGTGACCTGCTTTTATGCGACTTCAAAAGCCCGCAACGGCGATACTGTCCAAACCCTTGAGCTCTTTCCGACCTCCCACCCATCAGATTACACTGTGCTCTATTGTGTCCCCTTGGTTCTTCTGTCGACTTTCCACTCTCATTCTCTTTTAATACCCATTCACATGAATTCCGGCAATACTATTTTGCTGACTGCATTGATCTATGTCGATTTCGCTACCATTATCTCCGGGGGTGTTATCTTTTTAAGGATCCCTCAGTTTCTTCGGGGAGACTTGCCATGGACCAGTTTACCTCTAATTCCTAAACCACGAAGTAACCATGTTTAACCCTGCGTACCCTCGTACAGTAAAAAAAACCACCCTGTACGAACTTGAGCGCTACATTCTTTGCCCCTCAACACGCTCTGACTACGTCGCTGCGCGCAGTAATCTCTCGTCAGTGATATACAGAACTGGAGATAACTGCATTACACGAACGGCAGGTCAGTTTTTGAAAACACCAACCGGCAATTGATCCTTCTGGGGTCCAATCGTAGCTTTTGGTCACACCTTTTGTTCTCCTTCATCCCTTCATACTTCACACACTTCTTAATTACCGTGAGCAGAGGGAGATGTTCGCCCAACCGTGTGGATTGTTCGCCGTTTCCTGTCAGAACTCGCCACTTCTGATACGCCTGATTCAGATGGCACCCTTCTCTATTGTTCCGTAACTGCGCCCCCC
>NW_008756897.1:0-952 GCF_000715545.1 Opisthorchis viverrini | reverse complement strand
TTTATTGTACAAGATAAAACTTTTCACACTGTTGAATGCCAACTGGATCGTTACTAATGTTTCGGGCAAATTAATCACTGATAATGTAAATTCAATGGGCATACAGAAAGAGCTTGTATTTTCTGGATTTTCAGGGATTTCATAAGTAAACTTCGGAAGTGGAGGATGGCTGTGGCGCGTGAACTTTACAGTGAAACAAAAGCTGATTTGACCCTGCTATTGACGGTGTGGACCACGTTCTTCCAAAAAATCCAGGAAACAATATTTGAAAGAACTGATGGAGTAGGTTCAAGCGTTTCTTCTCCAAAAACTTTTATGAGCTAGAAAGGAGTAAAAGGTAAAGGCGTCTTTAACTTGTGTCAGAGGTTTTGGTGAACAAGCAATGGCTAGAGAAAAAGTGCGTGCTTGGCAAGAGATCACTTGTTCGACGATGTGTGCCTCCAAACTCAACGTGGCAGCAAATTTTATCCGTACGGTTATTGTAATAGTGCCGTTTATTGATCGTTTTCTTTCATTTCCATTTTAGCTGTCAGATCAAACCATACTTCAAGTCGGGAGTAATACCAATTGTGACTTTTTACCGTAACCAATCCACTTCGTAAATGGTTAAGTTTTTTTGAGACTATACTGATATATAAAGTGCCATTCGAATACATGAGGAAACCAGTGCATGAAGCCATATCGATTTGAAACGGCTCGTGGAAACTTTTTTAACGACTGCAGATGAACGTTGTAGATCCTCTCCGGAAATGAAAACGTCTGTCTTCAAAACTAGATCCACGGGTAAGCAGGGAACAATTGCAACATGCAACGGACAATAATTTCATTATGGGCCCATCGTAAAGCATAAAATTGTGAAAAAGATACGAAAATATACACATTTTGTGCTGACAATAAAAAACCAAATTAATCATTCAGGTGTTGTTCAGTGCCTAGCTGCCATGCCACTCGA
>NW_008756896.1:467-952 GCF_000715545.1 Opisthorchis viverrini | reverse complement strand
TTCGATGGACCAAACACAGGACCATTACAGGAACTAAACCTGTCCATTCGGGGACCCGTAGTTTGGAGTATCATCTTGGCTCCAAAGATGACCAAATCTGCAATAATGAAGTGCTAATGCGACACTGACGGGCAAAATTAAGGATAGAAAAATAGTTATACTTTCACTTGTCATCACAAGAAGACAACAGGGATGGATGTTTGAACACGAAGTGCTCCACACTTATACTCTCCAGAGATGGTTTCCGTTCCGTCGAGCAAAGCTTTTGAACTGGCTATATTTCATTATTGCTCCCCATCCAACCGATATTCCGTAATTTATCTAGCACAGCAAGCGTACAAGGGCACAAATGTCTATTATCTCAAAACTCAATTGGTGGTTAACGTGAAATAGGAATGAAAAATCGCCACCCAAGATTTGATCCACACATGTTGAAACAACAGCGGAGTTAGTTTGCAAAAGAGTGTATTTCGCTAATTTCGTGC
>NW_008756896.1:0-427 GCF_000715545.1 Opisthorchis viverrini | reverse complement strand
GGAGACTGCGCCTACCTGATGAGCCCTAAGAAGGTTGAAACCGGTCATGGGCTACCAAAGAATTTTCAGCAACCTTATGAGTAGTGCATTACGTATTTACGTGTATCGCGATATCTTGAATATCGCAGCAACTGAAACATGAGGCGGCCTGGTACATCACATTCAGTTGCCTGGAAACATCACAAACGAGTGATTCAGCTTGGTTCCAGGAGAGTCTCTCACAAAATCAAGTTTTTTAAATGAGTGTATTTCGCCAACAGCGGAGAGACCTACAAAGGGTTTTAGGCGAAAAATCCGCAAGTACGCCGGTATCTCTCTATTTCTTGTTAAAATAACACCATGGAATTGTTCTGCGGTTTTGTGGCTCACGCTTTTATTTTATTAAACGTTTTTGCACCTATCGGTCGTATAAATCTGGCATCGATTT
>NW_008756895.1:0-952 GCF_000715545.1 Opisthorchis viverrini | reverse complement strand
TATAGTATGATCTATTCGTGCCATCTAATTGTACTTATTCACTTGAGATCATATTGAGACCGAATATCAAAGCTGACACGATGTATAGAAGAATTAAGAATAAGTCAATCATACTTAAAAAGATTTCCTGATTTTCAGTATGGGTGATCTTACTGTCGCTAAACTCGATGCACGGTAGATATAACAGTCACATCCCAAAAGCATTTTGTTTCTTTGATTTCTTTCGTAAAAATAGAGGGAAGGCAGATGTTATGGGTAGTAATTGCCAGCTATATACAACTACACCGGGCATACTCAGAATAAATGACCTTCCTGACAAAGCAGTTGAATGATATGCGCATTAGGAAATAACGAAACTTATTCAACAGTGTTATCAAGGGTAGACTGATCACTCAGGTCAGCGTTTTCTGGACGCATAACTTTGAGTAAGCACGAATCTCGCTTCAATGGTAGCTAAGTTCGTATCACATGACAGCGTTGTGTATGAATTCTTTGGGTCAGTCTGGATCACGTGTCGTCTTATCGATTATACCGGTGAATGACTGGTGTTTATTTTCTAGTTAAGTAATCTTGGTGGCAAATGGTCACGAATTCTCTCGCACAAACACTGTTCGGCTCCGACAACTTACCTGCCACCAGAGCTGCAGGTCAACTGGTGAAGTGAAGCGGAATGGACTGACAAATCTTGTCTAGCGTGCTTGAACTGATGCCTTCCTTGCGCTGCTGACTGGAGTTTAAGGCGTACTTTATCAGTAAGGTGTGCTATTTTAAAGGGTGGCTGGATGACAGGCCCCTTATTTTCCGAGGCTTGCCACGTCAAACACTTATGATGGGGCTTTCCGTGGACGATGATGATTAGCTCACATTCGCTAACTGCCAACTTCTTGATCATGAAGTCCTCCTCTTTTTTTAGGCGGTCAGCAAGGCCTTTAGAATGTGCAGGATTGAGTAG
>NW_008756894.1:0-952 GCF_000715545.1 Opisthorchis viverrini | reverse complement strand
AAGTGATTTGCAAATGAGTGTATTTCTCGCAGACAAATACGTGTTGGATTTGCAACTGAGGCGAGTAACATATTGTTCGTTGATAATTTCGTTCGTTTTGGATGGAATATGACTGCATTGACCCATACATGTCTCTCGTATTTGTATAAGTTGGAGTGTCAACTATCCGTGTCATCTGCTAACTTGTACATGGAGATGTCATTGTGCTCGTCCCTGGTCGCCTGGTCACAGCTGTAGCTTTGGTTGTTGACTCATGATCGTTCAGTATAAACATATGCTGGTTAAATTGAATTTTTAGTTCACGAGAAGTGCCATCAGCCCTACAAAGTTGTTGCGAGCATCCCCGGGGTACGTCATCGGATGGGACACATAGAGTGAGCTCCATGGAGACGTATTTTGTAATCGTATTGCCGAAAAATCACGGATATTAGGGCATTGGAAGGGACACTTATAACAGAGTGAAAGGGTTTCGTGAACGCGTTTTGTGATTCGCGGCGTCCCAATTCAGTAATTGACACCCTTTTAATTGTACCCATATTTATTTGGTCTGACAGGAAACGCCGAAATTGAAATGTGTTTGCATAGTGCGTAATTAAGGTGTACCAATCTAAACCCAGTATCAGAAACCGCCCATTTGATGTGCGGTTTACCGCCAAACGTACTGCTTCGAAAACACTGACATGATCGATGTACGGGCCTGCACTAACAATTGACTCTCATCTAATTCACTGCTGCCTCTTCGAATGTCCCGGAAAGTAGCCTATTATTGCAGTCTATATATGTGTATGAAATGAATTTTGATAGGTCCTTGGTGGTTACAACTCTGATTTGTTTATATAACAGCGACACACTGTCCGGAAGTTAGGTTTTATAATGAAATGAAGTCGAGTAAATGCGCGTGTTTGTGGTACGTTTACGTTTCAGATCATCAGTCAAAACTAAACATCCCGCA
>NW_008756893.1:0-952 GCF_000715545.1 Opisthorchis viverrini | reverse complement strand
GTCTAGAAATCATTCTCATCCGTTGTATTAGCAGCAGATTTATCTTTTATGGATTATTGGATTGGTTGTTGTTACCACTGCCAATGAGGCGTCAGCATGGTCGATTCGTTTTCTTCCGGTTGTGCATACTTGACGCGATCGGCCCTCAGTAACCTTTTTGCGCACCAACTTACGTAATTATGTTGTGATGGTCTTATCTTCCAAAGGTCACTTGAAGCCGCATAAATCATTCTACCAATGGAACACTTCACTGACACCGACCTGTTTTGAAAAAGACTAACGAACTCCGTTCACCTGACGCATCACCCAAACGCATCCAAAACGAAAATTTCTACACTATTGTATGGTTTTTTGAGTTTTCTCACTGGATAAGAAGCCCGCATAGGAACATGCTTGTATACGTCTCTATCGAATAAAGTAGCTTACGCAGATCAAGAGCGTTATATGCATTGTGTCCTCCCTGAGTTTACTTCCCATCTGACACTATTTATAATTCGTGGTGAAGGGGATTTGTGACACGTGTTAGGGAGATGAAAAACTTCTTTTGCCATCGGTTCTCAGTCTAGTATCATGCACACTTTTGATTTTCGCTGAACGGTCACCTTTACATTCTGCTGCTGTGAATCAGATTATTTCGGGCGATTGAACCCTACTCATGTATAGCGAACGTAAAACAATGCGTTAGTTCTACATTTTATTTCGACAACTAGAATACACTGGAGCAAACCTTGGTAAAATGCCAACAGTTTTATCCATTGTGATGAAACTTGGCTTTTGTAGCAACGCTCCTTCCTAGCTAGTTGCAGGGAATACAGAGACATACTGGCATAAACACACTAGTTGCAATTTCAACCGGTGGGTGTAGTTCTCAGTTTAATCGATCTCACTCGCATTACTTTGTCGGCACGGGTAGGTCCAATGAATGAATATCACAAACGAGAGATTCAGTTGA
>NW_008756892.1:0-953 GCF_000715545.1 Opisthorchis viverrini | reverse complement strand
GTTTACCTAATTTCAAGTTTTGTTGCACTTCGGTTGTATCCGGTCCAACACCTAAGCGATGGTAACAAACAGCGTGGCATGGATGGTGGAAAAACGGGGCTGGTGCCAGCTGACAGTGTAAGTGCTAATCAACAGGTAGAATTCCAATAAATCTGAAAACAAAGAGGGTAAGAAAAGATATACGGGAGAAAGATAATGCAGGGAAGACGCTAGAAGTGACAGCGAGGGCTTACAAGCACAAAACAAGAGTGGAGTCATTCATGATTTGTAGAAATCCCGGTTGAGCCTGTGTCGGCTTTCGGAAGATCGACAAATGGAGCGTTCAACATGGGTTCGTGCCACCATGACAGGGCACAATCTAGCCAAGATGGCATAAGTCCCTTACCTTAAATTGTAGCAATTTACGTGTCACTAACATCAACGGCTAAAGTACCGTCTAGTGAGGTGTGTATCTACTTCACTCCCTTGTCCCTTCGCCAGATCAATAGATCAAGGATAAACATCGTTTTTTTAAAATTATGTTAGTGCATTTGGAATCATTACATACAGAACCCGAGTGATGTGAAAGTAGGGGTACCACGACTGTGTAAATCACATCGCCGAATAATGAATATTTGGTTCTGTAACTAAGATTAGCTGCGGGCTCTTTGGAATCTGGAAACAAAGACTTTCTGTACTGGCATGCTTATTCTTGGTAGCCCACAACGAAGGAGGAAGCAAAGGACTCGTACGACCATCTTGTTGAATCTCATTGGTAGTATATTTATTGATCGTGTCGGATTTGAACCCCAAACATTCGAGGTTAGCATCTTACCAAGTACTCACTAGCACACACCTCACATGTTATTCAAGTGTGAACGCGAAAAACGACCGGATAACGACTCAAATTGCCTCGAAAAAATAGAACACGAATGTCATTTGATGGTATGTCATCATCATCATCATCATCATCA
>NW_008756891.1:0-953 GCF_000715545.1 Opisthorchis viverrini | reverse complement strand
ATAAGCCCCAAGAAGAGCAAAACTGGTCGCGGGCTATTGAAGAGTTTGCAGCAACGTTGTGAGAAGTTTCCTATATGAAAAACAAAAGCGAGAATTCTAATCGCATTATTAGTGTTGGAAATAATTATACGTTTGTAGTACAATATAAAACACTAGTCTCGATGAATTTAAATATCATGGTTATGGTGTACAGTTTCAGAGACATGCTTGGAATCATTGTTTTTCAAAAATATGAAATCTCGTTAAATTTCGAAGAAACGCTTTATGACGGAGAAGTAGATGACGTGTCCGAAGTAATCGGCAACTCGGCTTTGTCAAGCCATGCGAAGGTTTTATATTTCTTCATTTGATTTGACTCAAGAAGCTCGACCGTTTATATTTCGGTAACTCACCCTTAATTAATTGCAGCACTGTGAAATCGGCTATCTACCCACCTTCACAGTTCGTATACAATAATACAAGCTCGAAAATTCATCATAGGTACCATATTATTCAGCCAACTTAGTTCCTCCTGTTGATTTCCGTCTCATCCTGCTGATTTTCTTGATATATTGATAAAATATATCATCTTAGGAGATATACCACATTGTATTTAGGGGATCCAGGTGGTCGTAGCTGGGAAACTTAACTTTCTGACACCTGCTGCTACACCCAAAACAGGTAGGATAGTACCAAGTTGGTTCGCTTCATACACAGAATGTATTCACAGCTATCGCGGGCTGTATTAAATGTCCATTCATAGATTTGCATGAACGTCATTGGCCCGATAAAGAGATCTGTGATCATTTTTGCTACCATTCATAACCGCGACGTTATATTTGCAAATCTGAGGGCTATGGGATAATCGTCCTAAAAAGAACGGGTCACTCCCATTGTCAGCAGTTAACATATTCGCGTCTGCCGGGAGCACCTCAAATTGTCTGATGTTCG
Organism: Opisthorchis viverrini; assembly: GCF_000715545.1. NCBI lineage: Eukaryota > Metazoa > Platyhelminthes > Trematoda > Opisthorchiida > Opisthorchiidae > Opisthorchis > Opisthorchis viverrini. Next base: position 23 of record NW_008756891.1, on the reverse strand, counting down.
CACTTGAACACCGGATACTCTGA
>NW_008756890.1:0-953 GCF_000715545.1 Opisthorchis viverrini | reverse complement strand
AAGATGAAAGCAGGAGTGGAAATCAGTCAGGGTGATGATAATATATGTTTTCTATGAAATCACAAACACGCATCCAGTTCAGGTCTGTCTGCAGTGCAAATGGTCAAGTAAAGGTTACTTTTCCACCTCTTGCCACTCAAATACATGGCCATTTGTTTAAACGAATATTCCTAACTTTGAATGAGCCCGATTGATTGTTCCCTGGTGAGGGTGAACTTGCTCCACGATAACGTTCGAGAAAGACAATTCCCAGTGCTCACAGACCCGAGCATGAGTTTCCGTGCACGAGAGATGAGGACTGCTGTACTGAGTTTAGTCGAGAACGTCTAAAAGTGTCGCTTGAGAGGGACAGGATTTCGACAAACATTTTGAGGTGGACACCACGAAAAGCCAATTGCATTACTTCGAAGGCAAAACAGATATTTCGTCGACGTCTGGAAAACTAATCGATTGGCCGTCGATAGTATCAGAGACCAATTGGGTGTGAGCGATTGTCATCTGCAATTGGTGGAGCAGTCACCCCAAAAATGAACATATATCCAACTCAGGTCATCGTGACTTGACTATCCCGCTTACCAGCCGATATTTTTAAACGTGCTAGGTGTAGCGCGAATGTACACATACACACACCAGGAGGCATGTACGGCGAAATCAAATGGCGAACCTCTACGAAAGCTACAGCGGCACCGGGTCGAGAATGACAAAAGTGAACAGCAAGTGAGAGGGTAATAAAAAAGACCTTAAAAAGTCGGAGCACCGTATCACATAGCGACCACAGTCGCGTTTAATAACTTGTCATACCTTGAATCCAAATTCATCCGGTGGAACCTCCTAATGTGCTGGATGCAAGAAGAATCACACTGCCTCTTCAATAGAACGCTTTGCTGTGACTCCGTTATATCTTCAACACCCTAGGACTTTGCAAACATTTCCAATCATTCAATCCGGACGTT
>NW_008756889.1:0-953 GCF_000715545.1 Opisthorchis viverrini | reverse complement strand
CAGTGGCCGCTGAGAGTGGTTCATGAATGTGAAACACCAAGCAGTGGTCTAGTTAGAACCGTAGTGGCACGCACACGAGATGTTAGGCTAAAGGGAGACGTTCGTAAGTTCAGTTTGCTGGAGTGTTGCGAGTAGGTGTAATGGAAGGAGATGGGAACCACGCGCTCAACTCTCCGCAGGAGGGAAATGGGTTTTCGGAGTCATCCCACAGAGAGACCGCTGAGAACTGCCGCATGAGCAAGATCCGTTTAGCTTGTTGCCGCAAAGTATTTGGGACTTGGGGTAACTAAAATAATGGAGCCTAGCTTAAGGGAGGAAAATACACTGGGATTTTGAGTGACGGCATAAAAGGCAGCCTACTAAAATCTACTTTCATTCCCAACATATGTGACATCCAATCGCCATAGACATTCTGTCTGAACCGCGAAACTGACGCCCTCTTTTTACAATGAATTATTTACGTAAATTTTACAAGTTTGGGTTTTCGTTTGGCGAACTTACCTCTACACAACTCAGAATGTTGATGAATCACAACCATTAAACTGCCCCAGATTCGGTTGCGCCTCGGTAATCTCAAATAAAAGTCGATTACATCGGCTGGTGAGGCCAAACTAATTAAGGCATGTGGAAAATTGTTAGAGCGTGTGCTCTTGTGTACTGCTATGGTAAGCAGGCTTCACCACGGTATATAACAAATGTTGAGGTTCACCATGAAACTAATTTGCAGTGTTTGTTTACAACTAGTTTTTTTAAAGCGCCAGGAAACTTCTGGGTGACACTTCATCCACCTCAATCCACAAATGTGATGTTTTGTTTCTTGTCAAATGCTTTGAACCCTTTGATTCGTGTTTCCTATAAATATCTTGACCACAAAATATTTTCCTCCATCACTAATGGGTCAAATGTTTTGAAATGCAGTGCGATTTTCCACTTTTACAGACTGTTTTTAATGT
>NW_008756888.1:0-953 GCF_000715545.1 Opisthorchis viverrini | reverse complement strand
TCATGATCTGATCGAAGGACTTTTTTTCTTAATTGTGCAGGTGCGATTGGTACGAGCGTTAAATACCAGTCATAAAAACCATGCAGTCTAAGGAACCGTTACCCACAACATATTCTGCAATGAAGAAGCATACCGGTCTGGTTCTCCCAGTTAAGAGAGATCCAAAAACACTCCTATTACCAAAGGAATGAGAAATATTATTGATATCAGCGACGATTAAGCTAATTCACCTTATTTCTTTAAAAATTCACCTCATCGGTGTGGTCCACTTCGGACGACATACTGTCATCTTACCACCAGCTACATCGTGTACTTGTTCGTATGCTCACATCGGCTGTCGCATGATGCATGACTTACGATGGAACTTTCGTCAGGGGGTTATAGCAGCACACTTCCACTTCATCGAGATTTCAAACAAAGAATATGGGTTTGAGCTCTACATCTGCTCGAGCTGTTCTAAAATCGACCTTGGTCATTTTCCGAATAGTGAGTCTGCAGGAATCCAGTTTTGATACTCCTGCTCAAATATGTTCAGATGTGATTTTGACATAACTTTTAAATATTGTTGGGTAGAGATAAGTTTAGCCAATGCAAATCTTTTAGCCTTCTTTAACTATGGCATTTTGTGACTATCACAAAAAACATAAGTGACTTGCGTTTTCCTATAAAATCTGACTATATTCTGATGATAACCTGTTTACGCTGATGACTTCTGACTTATTTGCTGGAGTAGAGAATACAGTAGTCTCCAAGAGATGATATACGTTGTTGTCCTACTATTACAACAAGACCAATATTGCGAACCATCTCTGTGTGAATCGGTAAACCAATAAATCCAGCTAAATCTTCGTTGAGGATGTCTTCAAACTAGTTTCGCTACTTTGATCCGTCCGGCCAACATGCCAAACATGCGGCTCCGGAAAGCTGAAATATTAACCTCGTGTAGATTTCAG
>NW_008756887.1:579-953 GCF_000715545.1 Opisthorchis viverrini | reverse complement strand
CACATTTTTTTCATTTTTTTGCGTCTTCCACGTCATGGCTTTGCACGAAAGCCGCAGAGATTGAACAATGTACCTTTTTCAGAGTGAGATCTATAATCCTGGCTTTGCAATGTGCTCTTGGTGAATAGTTGAAAGCTAACACACTTAACAGGGCTGCCAACGTTAAATTAAAACGTGAAGGGAATAAAATCGGTGATCATTACTCATGTCTACCAGAGCATTACACTTGTGTTTGAATTTCATATTGATTTGCCATATTGAAACTGTCAACACGGACGGTTGCATAGCAGCTACGAACAAATTTATTGTCAAGACACTAAAACAAGCTTAAACTGGACCACCTTAGCGACGTCGACCATATCATAATTCGGATA
>NW_008756887.1:0-572 GCF_000715545.1 Opisthorchis viverrini | reverse complement strand
TTCGGATATTAAACAAAAGGAAGGCGCCGGATCAGCAACAAGTGGTATAAAGTTCGTTACAGCATCAGCACTCTCAGGCGCCAACACGCGGATGTTCCCAATACAGGTTTCCTAATTTAACTCAGGATAGATTGACAAATCTCGAGCGCGGTGACCCGACCTCGTGGACATGTTGAATTGTAGTCGTTACCTGAATGAAAGCATTGGCTCCTTTTGGGTTGGTCGAAGGAANCTTAAGCCCACCATATACATAACGAACGTCCGTCAACACCGTCATTCATCATCCAATTACTCGATGGAATAGGTCAATAACACTTTCATAGTGCGTCTACATTCATCAATAAATTTTACTGGTATCCTCACTAATACTAAAGTATTAGCATTCTTTTCACTGATATCTTGACAGCTACGAGTAATATTGCCTTCGAGAACACCGTAATCATATACACAGTGTCAACCTCTTTGCTCTGAATGAGGTAGCGACTGTATGACTCAAAATTGAATGACATTAGGAAAATTGTGCGAGCTTTCATTAGCAGTGATGGTCGCGTGCATTGTTCTGAAAAACTGTG
>NW_008756886.1:0-953 GCF_000715545.1 Opisthorchis viverrini | reverse complement strand
GGTGGCATTGCAGCTAGGCACCGAAAAGGTGCCAGCTGAACGATCTTCTGCTTTGAGTCTCAATTCTACCGAAGACCCCCATAGGTCAACTCCGAAGAACTCGACTGCTGCTACAGAGCGACCAGTAGTGATCATACACAGAGCAGTGCTGATGGAACTGCGACATTGTGGACAGAAGGGTATGAGGACAAACCACTCGCCAATTTGTGGCTTGCCCGATCGCACCTCCAGCGATTGGTTCACTACACTTTCTTGTTGGTCTTGCACCACAGCAGTGTATTGTTTATACGATCTGTACGCCAATTGGTGCTTATGAGATTGGTTGGTAAAATGAATCCAAGCAATGTTTTCCAGTACGTGCAACAAATGGAATTCTAATTCACTTTAAGAAATTGTTCCCACGGTCCTCCGATGTTAGTAGGGAACCTCTGGAGATTTTTCCAGCGAAAAGTTGGGTTCTTCCGTGAACTGCAGTGCATGCGGTTGCATGGGTGGCCGATTTTCGTTCGTCAACCTTCAACCACGCTGCTTATTTCGTTGACTCTGTCACGGACACTATAACGAACCAAGTCGAACCCGTTTTGGTCTAGATGAGCCACTAAAATGGGCTCCCTTGGTTGTTATGATGTGCCTAATGTAGAACGCTTTTAATTCTGACGTTGTTTTGCAAAAAAACGGTGACAGGTTTATTGTCTATTTCGGTGAAGTTTCCCCTGTTCGCTCTTTTCCCTTGTTTAGAGGTGTTATGCTTAGTCGGGATTTTTGATGACCGCATCAAGCGACCATATCGGTACTGGGGCCGTAGATATGATGCAATTACGGCTCTCCCAGGAGACGAGTCTGTTCAGAGGTTTCAGTCGTTTAAATAAATTAGATTTGCAATCGAATCACGACTCCCTCAGCGGGGGGGGGGGAGGCGAGATTGCTCAAGTGGTTACAGCGCGAATTTACTG
>NW_008756885.1:0-953 GCF_000715545.1 Opisthorchis viverrini | reverse complement strand
TATTGATAACTATTCTGAATCGAGATGGAATGGCGAACGGGGTGCTCTTACGTGGCCTTACATCTAATGATCCCTAGCCTCAACTGATATTTTTCGCCAACAGTCCGTGCCATAATCAGCGACTAGAAGAGTTCCGAAGTCGTCGGACAAAAGGTAATACGAACTCCACTCGTTTGTGAAAGAGGCCTAATTCGTTCGGTTTTTGTGGGCTAGGCTTGTGAAACGAGTAACTAGTGGCCCATTAGTGAGATATTGCACCGTTGTCACCAGCAGAGGGACAGTGCGTCAAAATATCGGCACCTCGAGTGTCCTATAAGGTTGTCGTTCAGGTGGCGGGACATTGCGATGCTTCACGCCTCGGATCTTCTGCAAAAATTATCTCTGCTTTTTACCGTGAGCAAGCTAGATTGATCAACTCGCATTATTGTTCTCCACGTGGTAGATGAGATCCTGTAGATTATGCTAGGGCAATGAATTTACGTCAAAAAAACTCAAAAGTGAGTTTGTCTTCTGTGAACCAAGAATTCAAAAGCGCCAGTCAAACGTGTTGATTAGTTGAAAGGAGATCAAGATAATTTGTAGCGGTCTGGGGTCGGAAAATATCGTCTCGGTTTCCCTCCACGAGATTGAGTCACTGGAGGGTCAAAAAAGATCTTGCGACTTTCAACTTTCGATTTCCAACGCTTTCAAGCCAGCTGATCGAAGTGATATTTTTGCACATTCTGGAACTTTTCTGATGGAAGTCCTGTGCTTCAAGATGAATCAACTGATGTAATAATGATAGATAATTCTAACAGCATATCTAATGACATGTGGCGATCAATGTGAGATCGGACAGGCAGTATCAAAGCAAGTAGTATGGTGAATGCACTTCGGAAGTTGATTGGCTTGTCCGTCCCAACCTTGAAATCAAAAACACCTTCTAACTGCGCCTACCTGATGAGCCCCAAGGA
>NW_008756884.1:0-953 GCF_000715545.1 Opisthorchis viverrini | reverse complement strand
TCACAGCTAGGATCACATGAGCTCAGCTCTGATCTGCTCAGCTCAAATCATTTCAGCGCTGCTCAGCCCAGATCATTGCAGTTCAGCTGATCTCAGTTCAGCCCCGATGCCCCCTGCTCCCCAGAGTTCAGTTCAGCTAATCTGATGTCAGCTGAGTTCAGCTGTGGCCCACAGTGCTGCTAAAAAACACGTTTTTGCTAGCCGGTGGTTTCGGGTGTTCTGAAATTTCACCGAGTAAACAATTTGCACGAAGTCGACCGCGTGCGATGTGTAACTGCAATTTGACCTCCCACAAGATTGCGGATGATCGTGTTGGATCTGCTCGATATCAGGCGCCATTTTCAAATGTGGCTGGTGGGGGGTGTTGGGCAATATTTAGTGCGTCGCGCCTACCATATCCTGTATGATGTGAAGGATGAATTAATGGAAAACAAACTGTTATTAATTGCGATAATTTCGTGTTCATGCGTATTGTTCTTCCACCCCCGATTAACGTGAAATTTGCTGCTCCGCACTTCACTGCCCTAGGCACAGATACCGCTCATGGACACAACTGTTAAGCAATGATTGACTCGCTGCCAGTTCGCCGAAGCTCGCACATTGGAATATTGTGAACCAAGTGGTTGGCTGAACGAGCAAGTTTGGATATTTGATTTACAGTTTAATCCTCGTGGTTGCTCATCCACATGGCGCTTGATTTGTTATTATCCTGTGTGATGCCAGACTTTGTTCGGTTACATAAGAATCCGAACTCACCGGTTGTTGGTGCAGCTGAATGTGTCCAGTGAATTACGGTTTCTCTTTGTGACATGAGGATTATTACTTGCTATTTGAATCACTCGAGGTTGACTAATATTACTGACATATACTATGAATTCGCCCGGGAGATATCCATGAAAAAATTTATAATGGTTTTTTTATATTTGCGAGATATAGCGAGTTTATATGGAGGC
>NW_008756883.1:0-953 GCF_000715545.1 Opisthorchis viverrini | reverse complement strand
TTCAATTCCATCGTGCAAATACTGAGCGCGAAATAGCGGAAGAGGCACGAAATTTAAAAGTTTAATTCTTTTGGAAATAAAATTGCCAATAACTCGAAGGATAATCTTGTTTTAGGGACACTGATATCCCCAACATTGTTCTTTGAGGGAAAAGTTGGTAACGGACCCTTCTCGGGTCAACTTGGAAACAAGCCGATTGGCGTCGATTGCGATAGGTCCATCTTCTTGGGGAAAGGTTTGGGTCCCAGTGTGACGTGCTTTGTGTCACCTCCGTTTCCACTGGGTCAGGCGCGATTGCCTGTGGGTCAAAGGTCTCGAGGATAATGACGAGCGGTAGGTTGGGGTAGCGCGTAGGCCGTTCCGATGAATGGCGTGAACGCAGTTTATTCTCGCGTCGATTCCAGATCTTTCGGCCAACGGAGATTCCATACACTACCCTCCTAGGTTTTCGTAAGATGTGGCCTTTCATCAAGGGGCCGCGTCTTGGCTGATAGTCGCGCACAAACATAAATACATCCACATAATTTCGGGTGGTGTGAAAGGCCAGAAAAAATCTTCAATAAACATTGCCTGACATTCCCTGACCTGGACATTCGAGCAACGCCCACTTGAAAGTATCGACGGAACGTTCTGCCTGACCTTTTCACTGCGGGTGGTATAGTGGCGAACGGATGTGCTCGATGGCATTTCTCCGGCCAAAACCTTGGAAGCTGCTGGAGCTGAACTGCGTCCCGTTATCCGATACTGGGGTTTTCGCCAGGTCATGCTGGCCGAAGATCTGAGACAGGTCTCGTAGGGTGTCGGTTGTTGTTGGCGAAAAATCAGGCACAACTTCGGGCCATAAGAGAAAATGTCGACCAATATGGAGTGGGTTACAACATCAATGATGCCCGCGTGGTCAGCGTGCACCGTGGACTAGCGCTTTTCGGCTCAACGACAGGCGGCTTGTTGAC
>NW_008756882.1:0-953 GCF_000715545.1 Opisthorchis viverrini | reverse complement strand
GCAAACCGTCGGTTTTGACCTTCTTGGGATTCAGCGGGTGAACGCATTTCCTGAGTTTACGTCAATCTGAAAACCAAGTTTTACCCAAATAGTGGAGCGCTTGGAAAAGAACATATTGGTGTTCACAAGGCTTGGCTGAATTTCTTCTCTATGATATTTTTCAACTGAACGCGCCGACGTGATGTTCGAGCTGAGAGATCCCACGAATCAGATGTCTTCTGAAAACCCTTCGACTGAATATTCATCCTCAAGATAGAATCTCTCGTCGGACCTGAGCGACCTGGTAGTTTAGGGATCCAGTACGTCAATGATTTTGTGAGAACGTTTTTGGGTTCATTGGCTTCGTTTGTTGAAAAGTACATTATCTATATTCAAGTTTTCACTCTCACTTGCTTCGTATTCGAGCCCTCATTTTTGGAACATTCTTACCACAGATGATAGATTTAAGTGACGCCGGAGCAATTCTCATCGATGTTTGTCGCAGACGGTTCATCTTATTGAAGCGATTTGACGCTACTGTTGAATCTTTCCACTGCCTTGCTGTCCATCAGAAGAGTACGAGCATCCATGTCGTAACAACGAACCCTAATTTATGATGATGATGACGATGATGGTGATGATGATGGTGATGATGATGTTGTTGATGAGGATGATGATGATGATGATGATGACGATGATGATGATGATGATGATGATGACGATGCAAAAGCACGCACGTTACTCCGTGACCCTCCTACCATTATTCGAGAACGGGGCAGTATAAGTGACCTGTTTTGCTCAATTCCGTTTGCGAACCGACTGCGCTGTCGAGACACAACAAACAAAAAGCCGGTCCAAACATTTGGCGCCAAATTGTTTGGCATTGTGGATGTGGACTATGCACAGAACTGCGTCAAAAAAGCGTACATTTTGTGTTGTATCAAAGTATTGGGGCCCTGAATATGCCGTTGTAG
>NW_008756881.1:0-954 GCF_000715545.1 Opisthorchis viverrini | reverse complement strand
TCACGCCCCAAACAAATTGTAGTATAATTCACACACTTCCGAAACTAAAAATGGCTGCAAAAATTTACATAGATTCCGCTGTTTAGCGCTGTCATCGAGATCGCATTCGATTTCGCTCAGTTTCCTGAACGAAATTCACTGTGGAGTTCACGCACTCTAGTTCGAGAAGCTCACACAGATCATGAGAGTGCTTTTGTGTTTTAAACTTACTGGATGTTGCTTCCGTCGCTTTGTGGAAAGCAATGATATTTTATGAATAATTGTGCATGTGAGCCGACTAAATTCGGAAAATTATGTGTAAAACCAGTCGACGACATTGGTGTGCTGCCCTAATGGATTTCGACTTTGCAGATGGCCTTCGCATACATTCGGCGGGCTTCGACTCTTTTGGGGAACTATTCGTCGCTGGTGTCGACCCGTGTGTGTGACGGCTTGACGGCGATGCAACTATCCTCACCAATTTCACCCTCTGGCAGATGTAGTGTCGTGGTATCATTACCCGAACAAATTGAAATCTAAATTACAATCTTCCAAGCCTAATATTGCCTGCTAAATTTACACTGATTCCTTTGTTTAGCGCTGTCATCGAAATCGCATGCAATTTGGCTCAGTTTCCTGAAGGAAATGCACTCGGGCGATCGCGCTTTCTGGTTCGAGAATCTCAGACAAATCTCCAGTGTATTTTTATATTTTTAACTTACAGGCTTTTGTGTGCGTAGTTTTGTGGAATGCAATGTCAATATATGAAAATTGTGCATGTAATCCGACTAAATTCGGAAAATTATGTGTACAAACAGTCGATGACCCTAGTGTGCTGCCCTCATGAATTTCGGCTTTGCAGATGGCCTTCGCATTCATTGGGCTGGCTTCGGCTCGATTTGGGAACCATTTGCCCTGGTGTCGACCCGTGTGGGGCTATTTTTTCGTGATGCAACTATCCTCACCAAATTCGCC
>NW_008756880.1:0-954 GCF_000715545.1 Opisthorchis viverrini | reverse complement strand
TTTTAGAGGCAGTAAATATAACGCGACTACGGTTTCAGTCGAACCATCTTATTTTGCAAAGGAACCTATCAGTTCACTAGATCGAACGGACGCAAGAATTTACTTGGGCATCCCCCTATGCTTTTAAGTGGCGAGGAGTTTGCAACAGCAGTAGCTGCCGGAACTGCTGGAGAAAGTGGAGTATGCCTCAATACACCAGAATCGACAACTCTAGCTGACAAGTGGCATCCTAATACCGAGGCTTATGTTTGGACAATCCCACCGTATTAACCTCAAAAGACTTAGCAATTTTGTCAGGCTGTCTATCGGAGGTTGGTTCTACATCTGCGCTAGTCAACAACATGGGAGACTCGGTATTCGGAGCCCGAATTCAACCACTTTAACACAACTGAGCGCGCCCATGGAAAAGCTCGTGTCTTCGCAATATGGCTAATGATTCTGTATTGGCCACAGTTGTTCTCAGCCTTCCAATCCACATTGTGTGTGTGAACACAAAGAAAGAGCCATCATCTGTGAAACTCCAAGGGATTAGCTGACACAAATATAGTTTACCAAGAAGGCAGTCGATTGTGTAGACGATTGCCCGCATACACGCTATAATTCCCCTTATGGGAGTTCAGGATTCTTGGACGTGATATATTCCGTTAACACCGGATCACTGTATGTTTTCCTAGGATTTTTCAATAGTCTGCATAAGAGAGCGGGATGAACGTTTGTCTGCGTATTCCTACCTCTCTTTTGCTCAGCAGATTTTTGTTTCGGTCAAATTCTACGCATATTTAAGTTTGGAGCAATGCGGATATTGGCGAGTTACTTGATTGATTTTCCTTATTTGGCGTCCATGCATTCAGCCCTGGCAATCGTTGCCTCTGTATCCACTTGATGTTTACTGCGTGGCATTTGCCTGGCAAATGTCGGCTGAGGATTTATCCTGAGAGTTAGTCGCGTCCGATG
>NW_008756879.1:0-954 GCF_000715545.1 Opisthorchis viverrini | reverse complement strand
GCCGAGAGTAAGGCTGGAAAATCAGGCTGAAGTCGCTTATCAAGCTCTGAAATTAGCAAGCCTTGATATACCAGAGCGCCAAATGATCTGTTGTTTTTGTTGTGCTATAAGTTCTACTAGGCACAATTAGCGAGAAAAGCTCAGCAGACAGCTCGATTAGCAGCCGAATATTCTGAGCCAGTACCCTTCCATACCTGCATAAACGCTCAAGACTTAAAAAGGTCTATCCAAACACAATTTTGAAGAGACATTTTTGAATTTTTCGACAAGTTTTTTTCAGTGAATGGCGATAACTAAAATTATACACCTTAGAACTTTTCAACTACTCACTTGGATTCATGCTTCCACAGAAGCATGGGATGACTGTTCTTCAAGTCTTATCAATCTGTTCTGCTTGTTGCTGCATATTCATGCGTATCAAACTCATCTGTAGTCGATCCGTGACTGAAAGAATCCACGTTGATTATGACGGTGAAATAAATTACCATCGATAATACCCTTACCAGTTTTGATTAGCGTTTGGATGACTCATGAAAATTTCGGAAATTCACTCTTGCTTATATGAAAGATTTTGGTACGGGACACCATGACGTGAGTTAATCTCACTGAAGTTTGCTTTCACTTAAATCTAACGTAAGCTGTTCTTTTATGGATACAACTTTTTTCGAAGAGAAAAGCATCCAAGTTTTTCTCCGAATCAGAAGATAACATGGCTGGCTGATTTCGTACATGGATAATCTGCATTCGGGTTCAAAGCTTCTATCTGATAGGTGACAACCCTATTTCGCACAAATCCGGCGCATCAGCCAGTTGCAGTTGAATCTGCCGCATGAAGAACTCGCATTGTTATAGTTAGATTGAAGGATGAACTGAACTTAATTTAACATGAGTTATGACTTCATCCATATCTGCTGCAATCTGAAAAAAGCAGTAAGCCATAGGATTTTAAGGAAG
>NW_008756878.1:546-954 GCF_000715545.1 Opisthorchis viverrini | reverse complement strand
AGGGAGCTAGTTCTTGTATAATGATAATGATCATTTTTTGAAGCACGCACGCAATACTGCTTATTCAAGAACCAGTTTTCACTCATTTTTATTTTCAATAGGAGGTCAATTCAACAGAGGATTTGGAAGTTGCGTGGGTTTTGCAGCCAGCCACTTGCACGGGAGCAATACTTTGCAACCAAAAATGAGATATTTTTCAACAAAACCTCAAGGTGATCGTCAATTTAAGAGAAAATGTTTGTAAAACATAAGTCAAAGTCAAAAAAGCATGCTCAGTTGCTGACTAATGTGTTTGAGACTGACATGCCTCTTAATTGGAAGAGTAGCTCAAGTAGTTTGCGTAAACAAATTCATGAGGTTCTGACCATGGAAAAACGGGAAATATATTGGAAATGCATTTACATCAGA
>NW_008756878.1:0-314 GCF_000715545.1 Opisthorchis viverrini | reverse complement strand
TGGATTGTTTGCTTTCATTTATTTTGGTTTATTTTTATTTCATATTTTATTTATATTACGCGGCCAATCCATTACACTGACCGTGGAAATAGTATGTGGAAATCAGAGCTGATATTAATGTGGTCAAATGTTTTAGTTCCCGATCACTGGAGCGCGTACTTTTCGTCGTAAAGCAAAGATGTTCCTTCATGTACGCCCTTAAGCGTGTGTTGGCAACTCTGACTTGCTCTCCAGCAAATATCGGTGCCATAGTTTCTCATTTTGGTTTACTTATGAGTTCCTGACTTCTAGTGGACGTATGTGCTTTTTGTAAT
>NW_008756877.1:0-954 GCF_000715545.1 Opisthorchis viverrini | reverse complement strand
TTTAACGACGTTTTGAGAAGGCCGACATTTGTGAGTTTCAATCGCGTGGAACTTCGGTGAACACCGTCGAGTAGCCGGGTTCAGGGATATGTCTTCAGGTTGATAACGTCTAGTTTGATCTGAACACTTGTGTTTTCTTACATGCGCCACAAAGACTGTACTAACCGGGTGAATATATGGTCCATGTGTTTCAGTTCTTTGGCGAGGAAGGAAACAGGACTTTGGGACTAACGGCGTGTGGAGATAAACTCAGACTACAGTCAACTAAATGATTTAGTGCAATGCTGTTGACCGTCTTGTTATGTATGCTTCGCAATGCGTATGTGTTCCTTTTTCTAAATACCTGCGAAATAAAAATGTCAAAATATCATCGCAATGTACTACTAATAAGGTTGCCAAAAATCCGTCGACAGCCCACGGCCGGTTTCGCCCTTTTTGGGGCCCATCAGGTAGGCTCATTCCCCGGGTTTCCGTCAACCTCATGTTCTACTTGAAAGCAAATTGCACGGAATTAGCGAATATACACTCATTTGCAACATGAAATATGAGGCGGCCTGGTGCAGCATAAGGTTGGCAGAAACCCGTGGACTGCGCCTACCCGATGAGCCCCAAAAAGGGCGAAACCGGAGGTGGGCTGTCGACGGATTCTCAGCAACCTTATGAGTAGTACCGTACAAAGATATACATGTATCGCGATATCTCGAATATCGTACCGACTGAAACATGAGGCGGCCTTGTGCAGCACATTCAGTTTCCTGAGAACATCACAAACGAGGGATTCAGCTGGGTTACAGGTGAGTCTCTCGAAAAAACCAAATTAGTTTCCAAATGAGTGTATATTCGCTAAGATAGATTCTCCTTTTATCGTGTTGGTCAGGTGGAGTGTATAGAACGATTTGCAATATAAGGCAATGGAGTAATCATTTGGCGAAATGTTTAAATAAGCCTTTTCCC
>NW_008756876.1:0-955 GCF_000715545.1 Opisthorchis viverrini | reverse complement strand
ATAAATTCTGGTTACAATGTATCAGAAGTCAGCACGTTCCTTCGCACATGCGAGTAAAATTTATCAGCCCATCAGAAAATATGCACTTGATCGCAATATTTAAGACTGACTGTACTAATGGAAGACAAATGAATGGCTTAGTGCCTTTACAACTATTGAGAATTTTGAAGAATACCAGTCAACACGTTGCGAAACACCGCAGTAGCATACTCGGACACCGTTAGCAACGTCTTTTGTTGACCGCAGAGTATCGTTTTTTCATACAATGTTATGATACCGGAAATAGCTTGCTGGATTGGCTGTAAAATGTTTAGCAAAGGTGTGGGCGTTTGTCGACCAATTCTAATTCTTTTCGTTATCTTAGTTTATTTCTTATACTATTGTTCATGGGTATTTCGTTTTTTTCAAATTTGAGTCCTTTCCGTGACATTTTTCTAGCATAAAAATGACAAGTGGACTGCATGCTTTCCACTTTGATTGTCTATATCTCGTAATGAAGTCCAAAACTATCCACCGTTAAGGAGATTGGCCTTCTTACCTACGCTGAGTTGACGAGCGTGCCATCTGACACAGGTATAGTATTAGTGGTTCCACAGAAAAACGGACTACTAATGATCTGTTCCGGCGTAACTTTGAATCACTATCAGATATGGTCAGCCGCATGCAGCATCATAGAGATGCCGTAAGACGTACAAGCCAGACAATCACTTTTATGCTATTTGCTCTAAAATCACCTTTTTCTACGAATACAAGGGAGAAAAATCAAAGCTCACTTGTTGCTGAAAAAGATACCGTTTTCTGTCTTGAGCGTAAGTCCAGTTATTAAATTTGGAATGCTCACGAGTGTTTTGTCACGCAGTCGACTCGCTGCCACATTAAAAAGTAATCGAGCAATATTTTAGCAATAATAATTTCACTATTCACGCATTGTAAAAGTGATACTATTGTTTTTTTT
>NW_008756875.1:0-955 GCF_000715545.1 Opisthorchis viverrini | reverse complement strand
AATAGTGGACAAATTACGAGAAAACAGTTATTTAGCGGTACATACAATTAGTAAAGATATATGTTTTTTAAATGTTCAACAATTCACCGAAAGATTTTGTTAAGGAGAACCGCTGCCTGAGCTCGGTCTAGCAACTACACTGTTAACTAAAGTGACTCCCATAAATTTTTGACAGCTGGCATTCAAAATGTCCTGCTCGAGATATCCAATAATAATGATTCCATCGAGAGGTTTCTCTGCTTTTTGAATTAGACTGACTCCAGTTTTAGGATGAAACTTTGCGTATACAACTAAAACATCATAAGTGGATCACAATTTCAATGCTCCTTTGGTCGAGGGATACGGCCCTTAGCTAATAACTGCAGAGATAAAAGCTCTAATTTTCCCTCATTTTTGTGAGGTGAACACATCTGCTTTTCAGAACAAGAGGAAAAACAGCTGTATAATGGTTCTTTGCTTCTCGGATAAAATTACCTTCAGCTGAATCGTTAACTTTCATTGGACTGTCAAAGTCCCTGCATAACAAAACTTTACATTCAAGACGAATACACCACTTTTAAGATCACGACATATTACTGGGTAATTTAAATGCTCACTCAATAGAAGTTTCAGCGGCGTATCTTTACCACCTTTTTGCTCCATAAATCAGACAATATTACTCAACATACTATTAATATCACTTGACTAACAACGAAAACAACGACAGTAAATTGCCTGCCAGCATGTATGTCCTGCTTTAAAGACACAGCCAATCCTCTAAACATTTTTCGACTAATCTAACTGTTTGTAATAATTCTGAAAAAGCGCTTCTGCGGTAGATGAAAAACAAATGTCCTGTTGTAGCTTTGATTCATTCCTTACTGGTGACCGTTCTTTTGACAAGGCCATAATTACACCTGAAGTTAGTTGCCCTTTTCGTACGATGTCATTTATGCTAGTCAGATTAAGGAAAAAA
>NW_008756874.1:0-955 GCF_000715545.1 Opisthorchis viverrini | reverse complement strand
TTCTCAGCGGAGCGGCCAACGTACTCCCGTGCTGCTTCATTTATTACCTTTTTTCACTGGTTTGCTGCTTTCATGCGGTAGTTGAACACCTAGCCGTTTGGCCGCGAGTGGCTGGTCAGCCGTGTGATTAGCTCTCACGTAAACACGACATTGCACCACTCATTCTTAAAGCGTTCACTCACTGGCCGGAAGATCGCGGGTGGGAAACTCTGAGCTTCGGCTCAGTCTCTCCCTTTTTCAGCATTGGTCGACTTCAATGACAGAACATCACCAAGCCCCCTCACATTACTATCGACGCAGTTCTGTTTATCGATTGGATGCCCAATTCGATTGTCCCTGCGTATTGAAAATGCTACTTTCGGTTGGCAGGACCTGGATGAAACGCGAATCAAGGGTTCTTACTGATGAATCACACATGGCTTCGCCTTTTAGTTAGTTGGCGATTTCAGTAGAACAGTGATTCACTATCTTACGCTCATAGCTAACGACTTTTTGACCAATCGCTCGATTCCCCTGCTGTTTTTCTGTGTCCCTTAATAGCATGATGATTGTTGGTAACCGTTCTAATACTCACACTCCCTCTTGGGGAAGCAGACCGTCCTCCCACAACTGGAAAGGGGGGACTTTGTTCGAAACCGTGAAGATGCTCTTTACATTCAACCGACTACACGTTAGCTGGTTAGACTTCTGGATTCAACTTAATTCAGCTTGACGCGCAAGGTCGGCACACGTTGCCACTCTTTGGAGTATGTTGTAGCTACCGTACGGATTGAATGAGAACAATTCATCGCCTGGCAATGATGAGAGGATCCAGTCATGGACTTAGAGATGTTTTGAACATATCTGGAAATTATCACGTCACCATCAATCAATCAATCAATAGCTCGGAAGAAGGACACTTTCGCGAGATGAATTCAACTTTCTTATGAGCAGTCATCACTTGAAAAGCCAGTAA
>NW_008756873.1:0-955 GCF_000715545.1 Opisthorchis viverrini | reverse complement strand
CGCAATATTGCCCGAGGGTAGCACAAGAGATGAGCAATCGCTGGATAGCCCAAGCCTGCACAGGACAAGTCGAGAGGCCGAGGCGGGATTCGAAACACGGTCAGTAATTTTGAGCATTAACTACCAGGTCATTCTGGGCTCCTAAGCCACATTGAACGCCCGGAAACAAGCTTCTAAGGCACAGCTGAAGTTTAAACTTGGTACTGGATAGAGACTGACAAAAAAAGGCGAGTGACATCGGTTACTTACCATATCTTGCGGCGTCTACAACGTGGGTTGGTTTCAAAGAACACTTGTAAAAATCTGTGAATGTTGCGGGATGTTTTAGGGCTATGAATAAACACAGTCAATATTTATCACTTTACACAAAAGTTTTCTATGTTCAATCCAGGGTTTATTGAAATCTTGGATGTGAAACTACGGGTCAGTCTTGTTTACTGCTAACCCAGACGTCCCGTCTTTGTTAGTATTTATTCGTCTTATTTTGCCACCTTTCTGGAAGAGACTGCAAGTTTCTCCGACAGAGCCTCGATTCTGTACATGGATTTATTTTGCTGATAATTTGCAAAGAGCTTGCGTCTGTTGTGCGGGTCATCAAAACATCAAATCAATCATTGTAAACTACTTACCCTGCATGAGTAGGTGATAAAGTGGATCAATTTGGTTATCCAGTTTCGCATGTCATCTAGTTTTCGAAAATTTCCGTAACTGCATCGGCGACTGCGGCGAGATAAGTAATCTCAAAGCCTTGCATGCGCTAATTTTTTTCCTGTGGCATTGGTTAGGTATCAGCGCTCCGATTATCGCTTTAGGGGCAGTTATTTTTGGAAAACCTCACGTTGCAACCAGGCAACACAAGCTTACTTGTGAAATCACACTGTTTTTCTAAAATCAGACTCCCCTCACCTTAATGTGAGCTTTGTACAAATTGAGGTGATCCTTTGTCCCCTGCCCC
>NW_008756872.1:0-955 GCF_000715545.1 Opisthorchis viverrini | reverse complement strand
GACTGCATTTGGACGCTAAAGCAACCCGAAGTTGAAGAGGATTATCTGAAAAAGTTGGTTTTGATTTACCTTAGAAAACAGCTTGACCAGCGCAGCAACATATTAAGATGGCAAACGGATAATGTTAGTGTTTTTCAAAGCAAATTCATTTGTAAATGCAAGATTTTATGCTACTCGCGAGTAGGCGGATTATTGCATTCGCTGGATCAATTCTGAGAAGGAACCATAGATCTTTTGCGCTAATTGCGCGGGGGCTTTTGATCGTCGCAGATACAAAACTGCTATATCCAGGGGAGGCAAAGTGCATCAAAGTCGTAAACTGAAACTGTGTTGACAAGTCGGTAGGCGTACGGGCATAAAATATACCTGGTGGTATCATTGTCCGAAATTCGTTAGCGCCTTTTCAGGCATGCTAGGTAAGGGTAAGCAGGTCCGCGTGTGACTCTTCCAAGATATAAACCTAACAAAAATGATGCGGTTTCTAGGCTGTTTTACTATTTTTTCGGGGCATTCCAAGAAGCGGTGTGCACAAGGGAATGTAATAAACTCCCCCACGGTGGTTACGTTCTTATGACAATCTGTCCTGTATTCTATTGCTCGCTTATAAAAGTGCTTACCCATTGAAATGACCACCCAGGCAACTCAATACGTTGTTTCACACTGGACAAATCTTCGTAAAACTCAGAGTATGGTTTTCTCTTTTTCAACTTGAGCCCTCTGAATGTGTTGCAGTGCGCTGTTTTGACATATGCTCTTTTGTGAGGACTCGTACCGTATATTAAAGCACGTATTGCGGGTTCTGGGTTAACGAGAAACTCCAGAGATGTTCTCCTTTGAGCGAAATACACATACTTGCATAACACTTGGGTTTTGACGGGAGACTCACATTGAACCTACCTGACTCTCCCGTTAAAACAAAGTTTATATGCAAATCTGTCCAATTTGGGTTCAAGTA
>NW_008756871.1:0-955 GCF_000715545.1 Opisthorchis viverrini | reverse complement strand
GAGGTTCTACGCAGAGATTCGAAGGCGAGAGTGAGTGATTAGGCGAGCCGATACTTCACTCAGTTGAGTGTCAAGGCTGTCTGGCTGACGGCTGTGCGAGCCTGGTGTAAAGACATCTGTGTGAACTAGCTGGAGTTCAATCGATTTTGGCGATCGATATCATTCCGAATATTGCCCACTATCGCCACTAACAGTATGCTTCAAATGTAACTCGCCTAGCTCAGTCTAAAGCAGGATTCGATTCACATACTTGACAACACTGTATCCTGATTTAACCTTGAGGAGTTATGGCAAAACTACGGTTGTCCTAATTCGAGATGCTCCATGCTCAGGGGGTCAATAAAAATTCGTCCCAACGTCTCTATTTGAGCGATACTCTTCAGATACTGCACTCGAAGGGAGTACAGCTGTCCACAGATATTTTTACTACTTCGTTTAATTCAATCACAATGCCGGTAAACGACAATATTTCTAAAACACTGGAACCGCATCATTTACAAGTTTATTGGCGGCGCATATCTTGTGTCATGTCGTGATTTGAAACGTGCCAATGTATCCTGAGGGCTGCTGTTTTCTGGCATGCCTTTTTTGATATGGAAACCGCGGTTGGTGGTTCTGTGTAGGCCTCGGCTGCTTGATAATGCTTGTGGGCAAACCGGCGTTTCCCTTGCGTGAATGCATCCAACGGTACAGATGGTTGGACATCTGTTGTGTTTCCCACCTACCTAGTCATTGCCGATTAATTTTGTGGAAATTTAATGTCGGCGGAATTAAATCAGAATGTTCTAGTCGGTTTTGAACAAGATGTTAGAATCCTGGATGTAACAGCACAATTAGCGGAAAGCTCTTCAATAGCCTACGGTGGTTTCCGCCCTTGTTTGGGCTCATCTGGTAAGCATAGTCTCTCATTTTCAGCCAGCCGTATGCGCGCGATGCTGTGCGGTCAGCTGCGTTG
>NW_008756870.1:0-956 GCF_000715545.1 Opisthorchis viverrini | reverse complement strand
TAAGCAAGACGACGAACCGTACAATAAGTTCGATAGTAACCATTAATTGAGGCATATGACTCGAGCTTAGGTGTGCTCACCTGACAACCATTTACACACGCAGCTTGCAAGGCTGAATTTCTCCGGAAGTGGTCAGAAAATGCCAGCGACCAGATGCACCGTGGAACTCTTATGTAACTCTAAAGCGCAACTTAACGTGGACGCCATCATCAATGGCATGTGCATTTATTCAGGCTAGTGAGACACTGTACTAAAAATGATGAACAATGGTGTATCAATCAATCATAGAGCAAGTACATGGGCTTATGAGTACTTTCCTTTTTGAAAAAAAGTACTTGGGCTGTGGATGCGGGTTGCTCCTTGACAAATTTTTGTATTGTAGTGGAATATAGGCCTACAACACAACAACACGTGCCACTCAGCAGCTTTTGTACTTGTGATCTGACTGTTGTGGTCGCCGCTACCTGTTTTGCGGAAACCGGTTCCTTGGCTTACAAAGGGACAAGTGCATGCCAACTGCGTCTGTAGAAATCTAACATGAGAGTGTAATTTTGTTGCTTCAATAATCAAAATATTAAAGCTAGATATAGTGGACAGCCAGGCCGGATTCAGCTCCCAGGAGTAAGCATTACCAGATTTGGAATTTGTTGAGGTATTTGTTTATGGATAAACTCTCACGTTGAAGAAATCACGACTCTTACCAGGATGTGATGCGCATCGTATGATGTTCTGTAATAGGAACGTTGCACCCTCTACAGTGATGCCCTTGATATGGGGCAGACAATGATCTTGCGTAATTGAAGAATTTCCCCATGAAGAACAAGGATTTAAGGTGTTCAATCTTTCCTTGTGCTATTAACCTGCCACGGTGATCACCATTTTGGGATTTATCTACTCATGAGTAGGTACGTAATCAAACTGAATCGCTGAAAACTGACCTAGTCAAGGCCGTACCT
>NW_008756869.1:0-956 GCF_000715545.1 Opisthorchis viverrini | reverse complement strand
CATAGTGGTCGTATGAGAAGAAACTTGGCTGACGTCAACTGGTTGTCCTGCGAGAACTGGCCTCCACCATAAGTGTTATCGAGGTCGCTCAGATGTCAGGATCTAAAACAAAACACGAAAACGATTATCACAATTCAAAACACGCAGTAAAGTGAAATACTCCCCCATCAAATCGCACGCGATCTTGTACTTTCGAGAATAAATACAGTACAAAAGGAGGTACATAAATGTGGTACCAGTCCTGCCCAAAATGTAACAGTTTAAATTATAAAAAATCGACCATCAAACGGAATTTCTATTCGATAACTTCAACTTTGTGAGCTCATATGAAATACAGCGACCACTGCACTGAAAAATATCATTAGAAATAGTAGTTCAAACATCTGCACATGATGAGTGGATGATAAAGAAACATAAGTCACAATAATTCTGACCGAAATGGTACTACAGGAGTGAGTTTATTTTAATACACTCTTCCTTACCAACACACACACAGGAGTTCAGAAAAGCACCATTTCCGTTTGTGTTTTTAACCTCTATTGTTAGAGCAGATGGGTTGAACCATCTCACTCTGTTTGGTTGAATCAGTACGCTTTAGAATGTCTCACGGTCCGATTTTGCTACTGGGTTTATTGTGCCGCTGATTCTAGCGCAAGAAAACTTAGTTAGAGGACTGACTGACGTAGAGATCCTAAAACGTGGTTTGCCTGTCTCACATTTTGTCCCACACCACTCCTTGTTTCTTTCCTGATAGCTGACAAGTGTATTTGTTCCTGTATGACCGGATAACATGGGAAGGATATCCGAGGCACACCATTATTGCGCGAGGCACCTGGACAGGAGGGCTAGAATATTTACTACCAAGACAGTGCAAATGAAAGCATCGGCTGCACGAGCCCCACTCAGTCACCATGGGCAACTTCAAACGTATAGACAATGGGAGACGGATGAAAGAC
>NW_008756868.1:0-956 GCF_000715545.1 Opisthorchis viverrini | reverse complement strand
TGAATGGAAATAACCTTGGAATCACAAGTCACCGTAGAGTGTTATTCAAAGATAAATTTGGCGACGGAGATAGCTTGCAGTCTGGAAAAGGGCCTTCAAACTTGTCGAGCATACACAGTGGAAAATCGTCACAATCAGTACTGTCACAGTGAATTTTCCTTCACGGAAGCAAATTCTGGACTCAGGAGGGTGCCCCCCTTTCGATGACTGAGATGAGAGTGCCTCGTGGCTGATCTCCTAACCGCCTTATGTTATTTTTATGTTTTCGGGTGGCGTATTGGTTTACTTCAAGACAATGATCGAAGGTAAACGGTGTCGTCATCACACAGTAAGTATGCGGTTGATTCAAGACGATCGTCTACCGTCTGACGCCAGTTGGTAGTCAATGGCGATCGATAATAACATCGATCATTCTGATTTACTGATTTCCGAGATCTCATAGGCACTGTGAACATTGAGTTATTAGGATCGATCAAAAAAGACTAAGGAATATGGTAAATGGGCTTAGAAACTATTTTTCCACACTGCCATTCAGTTTGTTCACCTTCAGCCCGTATTTACCAGCGAAACTGGCTTTGCTGTTGCACCCATAGTCCTTAGGTGAGTCGGGATCTTTTCCTTCTGTAATGTCTATCGCATTCATCTATCTGGCTTTCCGAATTCCAATAGTCTCACATGTATTTAGCTTTCTTGCGACCAACGGTGGTTATAAGGTGGATAATGCGATCAATAAGTGACCACAGGATGAGTTGCCCTAAGCTATGCTCTGGGACAGTTTCACTATCGTTACACATTGTGGAATCACACGAGTTGACAGCAAACTTTATCCACGTGACACTACTGCCAGACAGATATACAGGAAGATATACGGTGACATGATAAGCAAACGTCGGTTGGAAATGTATTGTCTTGGCTTCTGTTTTCGGTTGCATCTATGGTTCATCTGTTAAGGTGCC
>NW_008756867.1:0-956 GCF_000715545.1 Opisthorchis viverrini | reverse complement strand
CGATCTCAGTTGTCCTATGTTCGAGCCACCTGCTAACAGGGCGTTGTTTGCCATTCTTGACTGCGATGTGCAACGCCCACACAGTAAAGACCAAAATTAATTGCATGGGAATCGTTCCGTTCCTCGTAAATTTGAATTTGCGCTTTATTCAGCAATTTATCAGTACATAATTCACACAAATATCTCGCAAAATTTCAGTGTTTTTGAGTAGTATGATTTATACGTGCCTATCACCAGTTACGTAGAGCTCCTCTAATCAGGCTGGTGCTGTTGGACTCCTTATACACCCTGCGATTGCGGTTGGCAGTCAAAATGCGCCAATTTGTTTTAGACCATGGTCATTTGGCCTACGTTCTGCAAGCGCTCCTGCACATTAAGACGAATATCGTTGTGACGATTTGATGAGACTTCTAAAGCAGAATCATGTTAGTCGTTACATGCGGTCAATACATGCTAAAGATATCCGAAACGAACTGGGAGGATTTAGGTTTCAACCATGATACGCTCGTGGATGGCTTGATAACAACCTGACTTGTCAGGCCATTACAGTCATAGAGGGTGTGTGAGGTTGTAAACTCCCACAAAATAACCCGACAAAAAGGGCACAATACTAGCGTTCCGGGAAAATGTAAGTTACACGAAAATGTGAAATAGGAACCCACGGTTGTACGAAGCGCGTGAATTACGGTTTTTTATTTTGTGAATGACGAAGAAAATCCAACGTTCTAATGTACTTGAGTGCTATAGACTTGTCTGCCCTCCACATTTGGCACATTGCATCCAAACCCCACAAACTGGAAACTCATGAAGATGAATCTGAACATTCCGACAGTAATCTTGTATTCAAAGAATAGTTTGTCCGCTTTTTCGACCGTGGGTTGTGTGGTGTTTGTATATCTTTTGAGAATGTTTGCTGCAACATCAGTATTGTCCGGGTGCCGATGTTTCGCTGCCTA
>NW_008756866.1:0-956 GCF_000715545.1 Opisthorchis viverrini | reverse complement strand
TTATAATGGAAGCAAAAGAAAGATACAAATCTCCACAGAAGTCTTTGGAAATGTTTCCAGTTCAAAGTCAGGTCGACCCAGACGATAGACTTATCCGAAACACGGGTGAATCTTTTGTCCATAATGTTGCTGGCACTGGATCGTCCGAAACGCATATGGGTAGGCTATTTTTCAATGATCATGTTTAGTTGGGTGGACTGTATTGGTTGTAAAGTACTGAGCGTTACATTCGGTAGATTCTGAGGTGTCCTGCAAAATGCTGAGGGGCTACCATGAATTTCATATGGGTGAAATTTGAATACAGTGACTGAAATTCGTCTGTCAAATGAAAACTTAGATTCAGCTTTTTCTTGAATGTATAATGGCTCATCAGTCGATTCGCAGGGCACCTCAGAACCAGCCGAATGGAGCGTTCAGTCCGCCCAACTAAACGTGATCACTGGAAAATAGTTAACTCTTGGAGATTTCGGACGGTCCAGTACCCGCAACATTAAAAACAAAAAATTCACCCGTTGTTCGGATGGGTCTATCGTCTTGGTCAGTGTGGTTTTGAACTGAAAACATTTCCGTAGTCCTCGTTCGATGACAAGTGGGATTGGCTATTTTCCCCACGTTTTCGACCAATCAGGTCTTGGCCCGGACTGCTTTCCGGCTGGATATCAGTCACTTACCGTTTTAGTTGGTTTATGTACAACCTTATCTACTGAGTTTCGGCTCATGAGCTTTCTCCCTATTTTCTATTCAGATGGATGTAGATACTCCAAAATTGATGTGGACACTGCGAAGCAGTGGTCACTGGATTGGCGCCGTCTGAACGACAACAAGTGCGTCCATACGTCATTCGGAGGAAACTCAGCGAACGCCCTCGTCGTTCATGGTGAGAACACCCTCGAAGACACTACGGAGGTAGATACTAAAACTAAGTTAGGTATCTGGCTCTCCTCAAACATATCCTT
>NW_008756865.1:0-956 GCF_000715545.1 Opisthorchis viverrini | reverse complement strand
TCCTTGTCTTGAGGCTATAACCCCTCCACTTGAAATATAGATAGTGTGGAAATCCCTGGGAATACTTTGTTTCATCTAGGAAGTGCACATAAATGGTACACAAGTTTGATAAATCTAGATAAAAAGTGGGTTTCTTTACCAGTCTGTTTCATTGTGTGTATCATGTTTTTGTGCCGTATTGTTCTGGGGCATCGGCCACGCGAACTAGGGTGAACCTCAGAGAGCAAATTTTCGAGGAAGGCTCATTGGTTTGCTTCCTGAGAGATCTTGCGTCGTTCACGATCACATACCATGGATGAAGCAGATTAGACATTTTTCAGAAAACAGGAATAGGAAATTTCCTGGTACGGAGGCCATGAAAAACCTGAAAGTGCCCATGTGTTGGTGCATTTTTAGCACGAATTCGGTGCTTTTGGAAGCAGCCTCGCGCAATATACTTAAAAACGTCGATTGACTTACCCGGATATTGTGTTTGAATCGATGCTTGACACGAAGGAGGATCGGACCCGCACCGAAAATAGGTAGGAAGCATGCCTCATGATCGTACTTATACATGTGACACAGGTAGCATGGTGCACAACATGCAACCAGGAAGCCTGGAAGAATAGAACGACACGTTATAAAAAGGTCACGGAGGCATTTGAGAAACACAGCACGATGAGAACTTCGAAGAAAAAACGCATACTGTTTGACTCAGGTTGATGGACAGTGTAGGATAATTTGATGCACCTGGACTACAGCTCATTCATGCATTATAAGAATATCATCTCCTAACCAACCCTCAGACTAATCATCAGAAAATCGGAAGTTACAAAATGGTACACATACATCTGGGTACGTCTTCACAGCATCCAAACATATTCGTGGTCCATTCGCGCTGTTGCACAGGCTGAAACAATGTACGATATAAGGACATGATTAGTAATCACAAAGTCCTTGACTTTGTCTATCTGTCA
>NW_008756864.1:0-957 GCF_000715545.1 Opisthorchis viverrini | reverse complement strand
GCTCGGCGAACAGACCAACAACCAGATATCCCCGTTTTAGAGGTAACTTGAATTCAGTCAACGCACCGAATGAATCTACCAATAATACAGAATGACAAACCTGACTACACTGTCGGGTATTGAAATCCCGGCTTTTATGCTAATTCTTAATTTACTGGTGAACAATCAGTATTTGTCTTAACGAAGCTGAGCTTTAAAAAGTCACTCAGTCAGAGGAAATCGCTGACCATGAGTTCCTCCTGAACAAGTGGCACACTCGTACATCCACTTGGGGAGAATTTATCGGATTTTCCCAGGATGATTGCCAATTCTGTGTTTGTTTATTTGACCCAGATCGTTTGTGAATTACTCTTGGCTGTAAGTGAAATAATCTGTTCTTCTGGTATTGCGTAGCCTTTTGTGCAACAGGCAGTAGATTACCGTGCGAACGAAATGTGATACTGCGGATTTCCCGAAACTGGTCAAATGGAAAAGTTTTCAAATGTTGGTGACAGAGGGACGTTTGGTGATTGTTGATGACGTGGTTATTTGATATGTGAGTGGCTAGAAAACATTTGGTGAAGTTGTGTAGGAACTCCCAGGCTTTCCATTTTCTCACACCCATTTTGTTTTCGGACGTGTATTGAAAATAATAAGAAATTTTGCTGGGACAATAGGAATCGTGCTGAATGTCTGCGACGATATTGGAAAATCCTTACTAAACAAGGACAGTGGCTGAATAAACACACCCAATGAGAGTCATTAAAGGGAAAGGGTGAATGGACACTTGACTTTTCCCGTTGCAATCCATCTTCAGTTGACATTCACTTGGTCATCATACGTACAGCATTTTCCGGTTCTCGAAATCGTGTGACCAGAAGAGGTCATATCGTTGATATCTATTCTTCCCATTGTATCAAAGCTAGTATTCGCATTCCATGTGACTGCATGCGCCCCTGCCGATCTAGCACATGAAAC
>NW_008756863.1:0-957 GCF_000715545.1 Opisthorchis viverrini | reverse complement strand
GATTATGACGAGCACATCTAACATCATGCTTGACCCAGTAGAACTGCAGAATAGGCACCAAACTCTCCGGTAGACTACGTTTTCCACGACAAAAGAGTGTCTGGCGACCATGAACACGCTGGGTGCCTATAACTCTCGTCCCAAGCAGGTTTCATTGGGGCTGTATACCGCGGATGAATATCTGGGGAAACATGTTCTGGAAACACAAGCCACCGATTAGGGAGTGGCGAAGTGACCAACTCTCGTAAACTGTGACTGTTGTAGACTGTGTAGACTATTGCCCCAAGCAACCACCAGCTTCTCTCTGGTGTTTGGATTGGAAGGCTAAGATCCCGAACAACCCCGCCAAATGCGGAATCCTTGACCACATTGTGTACTACACGGCACTGGGTAGAGAAGTTTTTCCATATGCTCTGTCCGCTGCATCGGATCGGTTGCACTCAGACTTGGGATGCCAGCGTGAATGTAGCTGATCGGTTTGTCCTTCGGGAGACATCAACCTTAGCAAGCAAACTGTCAGCATGGGAATCCAAGAGTAACAGTGTAATTCACGGTTTTTTTCAAACCAGACGCTATAGTCATCAGCTTCTAGCAATAGACCGCTGTTCGACCGATGGTTTGATCAGGTCACTAGGTTATGCTTCACCCTGTTGTGCTTGCCAGTTAACCACATGTAACACTCGATGGCTACGAGGACTAATCAATAGGTTCCAAATGTTTTCGACACATTGCACATGTAACTTGGTTTTGATGCTGATAGCTGATCGACTAAGAAAAATTTTGCTCCAACCTCACGAACAACGAGGTCTGTGCGTCGCAAGACTGTTTTTGGCCAGGCTCAGGAGTGATAATGACTCTTGTTGGGACCAGCGGACACTCGATCAAGCTTATCTACATTGTGCTTGGTGGAGGGTGTGTGCTGGCGATATTGATCAGGCCGATCTTCGTCGGAAGACG
>NW_008756862.1:0-957 GCF_000715545.1 Opisthorchis viverrini | reverse complement strand
TTTTTCTATACAGTGGGAAGAGGATAAAGCGTGTCGCTCTTCAGTGAATGAATTTACGTTTGACTGATAATGGAGATGACTGTTTGCCACCAATTTATGTTATCCAAGATTCATTAGATGGGTAGAAGTTGAACCACTGAAATAACCTTCCAGTGATGCTAACGGCAGTAAGTTTATGTGGCAGAGATGGATGTGGGACCTGGTCGAAATTTCCTCGGATATTCAAGTAAACTACTGCAGTGGAGTACTCAGAGTTGTAAGATGCTGTGATGGTCTCAAGGTAGTGAGGCTACCAGCTACTGACGGATACACGACACACAACTCTGTACTAACGGCCTTCTGCGGTACGTGTAGCCAGAAGGAAACTAGTTATTCGACTTTTGACGAATCGCTCAAAGGTTCTCACTAAATGGGAGGTCTGGCGGATCCCCATGTAGTCGAAAGTGCTTTGTCTTGATCCAGAGTTGAAATGCGGGTGAACTGTAGACTGCTTTTGATTGATCCGTAGTTCATTGAGCGGATAAAAGGATTTGAGTCTTGGATACAAATGTCTCGACAACCTTGTCTCAGAAGTCGGGATGAAAGACCGCTGGCTCCGGGCGCAAGGAGTCTTTACAGCTTAGAAGAAGGGTAGGAAGCTCATCTGGGGAGATGGTTACTTTGCTGGGAGACGAGTAGCTGCATTGAACGTTAGGAGCTAAGAAATATGCGGCAGGGGGTTTGGGCTTGAAAATGTAAGCAGGGGTCATGTAGTATCTAGAAAAGTGAGCGTTCAAATGGTGTGTTATACTGGCAGGATTGGTGATGGAGTGAATTTTGATGGAACGCAAACAAGTGATTTTTGGGATACAACGCCCACGGAACAGTCGTCTGGTTTTTATTGGCGGTGTTTTCTCCTCGTCTTTCGAGAGCTAACTGCAAGGACGCTAGGTCAGTTGAGAGCTTACTCATTGGAAC
>NW_008756861.1:0-957 GCF_000715545.1 Opisthorchis viverrini | reverse complement strand
CAACGTGATTCATTTTCAGTCGAAATAAAATGAAACAAGCGCAAAAGTATTATTCACGTTTGAACACAAATCAGGAACACTTAGTAATTTCATGCATGCACATGCGCCATGCTGTCCTAGAAGAACTGGTTACACTAGAGTTGTAGCGTGCGCATATTGCAATTGCTAAGTTTATTACAATAATCCAATATAAGCGATCGACCCTAGTGTGTTAGCGGTACATTTTTGGGCTTTTGATGCGTTGTACAAAAAACTTCATTTTATCCATTTGTAAACAGCAACCGGTAATTTATAACGAAAACAGATAGATAAACCAATAATTCACAACACATAATTACATCGAGATTTCTCGTACTGACGATAAATGTAATCTTGAGAACACATTTATTTCTGGGGACCGCAGGGGAGATTACGGGGGTATTTGGGCAGCAATTTCTTAAATCTGTCATTTGCCTTAGCATATAAGACGTTATAATTGGCCGGGCAGTGCTTCAGACAGAAACAATGCGGCCTTTAAGATCAAACCTTTGTTACTCTGAACAATAACACGTGCCATTTTTGCATGGAAATTAGATAAACTGTTCTGAAAAAAATGTGAAAATATTAATTAGCCCACTCCAAGCGCACAACTTATGTGAAAGTCGAGCGCTGGTGATCACCGACAATTCTAGGAGTTTGTTAGTCCACCTGCAAGTGGCTTGCGAGGTAGAATCCCCAGGTAAGCACATAGATAAACAATGGACTGCCAGCGCTAAAATAACGGCAAAACCAAGTCGTTGTAAGCTGAAAAAGTTATTTGGTGTCGGCCCTTTAAACCTATAAATCAGTCCTCAAGCACATTCATATTGTGTCAACTTTGTCTGCGATATCTTCGATGTTTTCGCTCCTGGAAATTTGAAAACATAATATATTATTATGTTAGTCTTGTGATCGAACATTTTTCGGAATCGGGTACAC
>NW_008756860.1:0-957 GCF_000715545.1 Opisthorchis viverrini | reverse complement strand
CACATGCTCCTTGAATGCTTCGATGGGAAACCAATCACACATTGCAGTGTCCTTCTCACAGTCTTAGGGTGAACAAAAAACGTCTTATATCACATTATGAATGACATCGTACAGCATCGCCAACGTTCAACAGAAATTCTCAGGCTAGTGATCTCAGCAACAGACATTTAGTGAAAAAGTGGGCCGAGATATTTACAATCTGTCTTCTACTGAACAAAAGCATACGCTATTAAAGAACCTTGGTGTAGTTTTTATGGCCGACAACTTCAGCAGTTATCACGTCCATCGTATGAGCACAAGCGTGCCCCATGCTGTCGAACAGGGCGTCATAAGTAGCCTGGTATAGTAGAATTCAGCTGAGGTTAAATTTTTGCCTACTCGTAAGTAGTTCATTAAGTTGCAGTTTTTCACAGGTTGCAGCAAAATTAGACGATCTTACAGCTTATCCGTTCGAAAGATGGATGGGCTCTCCGCATTAAGATGCCTAACTGGTCACACCGACGCGCATTTTACATTCTTCTGGTGTCCTTGGATACGCAGTTTTCAAAAGCTATCCTAAATCTCGAGAGCTCGAATATTCATAGAAAAATTAGTGATGCGTCCTTAAGTTTGCTTTCAACAGTTCAGCACACACTAACTGCTTGTGGAAAACTTGAAGTCTTAAAAATAAATGTAAACCCTATAATAGCGTTCTGCGGGTGAAAGTCACTGTAAATATTCGAAAAGACCTTCCACCTGGAGGCTCACAAATGGAGGAAGTAAAGTACATTCGAAGGATAGCGGATTGCATCTTGTCTTAGTGTGTGGTCAAAACAATGGTCGGTGTTTTGTGACCAAAAACCGGAATACTGTGAAGTCAAACCTGTAGTGATTTTGGAGATATGCAATAGTGATTCTTCGAACAAGGATAAGGTAGTTATGTGGGGCCTCTTAGTTTCCACCAGATTTGCTTCGCCG
>NW_008756859.1:0-957 GCF_000715545.1 Opisthorchis viverrini | reverse complement strand
CAGACTCGCTAGCGCCACCCCAATGCCTAGACAACAGAGTCGTTCTCCGGAGCACGAGACAAATGCAGCAATTGTCCGTCCATCGAAGTTCCACATCGACTAAAACGAATGCTGAGACCTCCAAGGAAAGAGTATTGAGCACTAAACAAGAATCGAGTCAAGAACTGAATCATGAATCCCACAGCAAGCACGTGATCGACTTTATTGCTCACTCAGCTATACATGGTCACAATATCAGATGTCGATGTAGCAAGCTGAAAAACAACAAAATTAACGCACTGGGTTCTAGTTCTGTTTTTAGTCTTCGTACGCCTCAGTCGTGTGCCCAAGCGCGTCTTCACAGGTTCTTCTTCTCGGTGGATCCTAATAAAGTTGCTGTGGA
This sequence comes from Opisthorchis viverrini, assembly GCF_000715545.1. NCBI lineage: Eukaryota > Metazoa > Platyhelminthes > Trematoda > Opisthorchiida > Opisthorchiidae > Opisthorchis > Opisthorchis viverrini. The sequence goes on along the minus strand of NW_008756859.1, from coordinate 575 downwards.
CCACAGTCCCTTAATGCCTTCTTATTGGTGTGAACCCGGGTCCGGATAGTCGCTTGATCGCCTGGTGCGCTTGACCAAACCAGAAAAAGTCAACGAACGTGCGAGCCAGCTGCTCTATTGATCACTGTCGCGTACAAGCGGGTCAAAAANATACTAAGAACACAACTCATCTGTCGAGGACGAGTGAAGAACAACCAATGAAATCTGTCTCTCAAAGAAAAACGGTTATTCCATTGGCTGTTATGTAGTCCCGCTACGTTCGGAGCTGGCTCTCCTAATAAAAGTCAACAGCCTTGAGTTGACTTGTATCCCTCCAAATATTCCCCGTTTCAGCTGCTTTGCAAGGAATAACCAATGGCGAAGATAACTCATGATCAGTCTTTGTTTTAAAGAAAGGTCAATTGCGGTAGGTCTCACTACACTGCACATGGAATTGGCGAAATGATGAATTAACGAGCATGAAGAATCAGATGAGATCTGAGGGAGCTCAAGAACCCCTCTTCTAGGGCCACACTGGGTTTAACGCGATCCCATACCCGTATTAGCGACATTATAACTGATTAGGAGATATCCAA
>NW_008756858.1:0-958 GCF_000715545.1 Opisthorchis viverrini | reverse complement strand
TGGCATGTACATCTTTGGCTTTTTTCACCAAGATTCGGATGAGTAGTGTGCACAGATATTACGACGTCGGGCTAGTGCAGCCGGTTTATTTATGTTAACTAATTATCTAGCAAACGGAACGCCTCATGAGTGACGCACGAAAGCCCATCACACACTTCCAACCTGTTTGAGCAGTACTTTTCAGTATGTAGTTATCACTGTGGAAAGTGATTATGTTTCGAATTCATACACTGCCATCGCTGACACCAAATTCTGAATAGCCATTACTATTGTCGAAATGTGATTGTACTGTAGTTATTGCCAGTTATTAGTTACGAAAAAATACAAAGGTACACTAAAATAGTTATGTTTAGTAGCTAATTCCAAAAGCCTGTCCACAGAAACATGGGTATACGGTGAGTAAGCCAAATTTGCATCCAGTGTGTCCCAAATCTAATGGAAGTTTGGCGGAAATTATTGAATTCATTTAGTGGTTCGCCGTATAGCAGTCTTAGCACCATAATTCACTAAGTTTTATAATGTGGGTTTGCTGTCACTTCACTCTTCAGGTAATTCCCTCATAAAAATGTGGACAATAAATCTGAATTTTGGTGGTAGGAGAGGAGCCTTTTCGGCAATCCCTTCTCAAAGTAAGACTAGGGGAAAATTCTTAGCGGAACTCAGCAACCATATGAGTGCTTTCGTGAACAGAAAAGCGGAATTATGACCATAACTTCCTTTTGGAACGCTGCATTCTGCCCAAAAGTGACAATGATCACTCGCTGTCCTCAAATACGACGGTGTTTTGAGAGTTAAGGTCACCACACTGCAAATCAGGTGGAATTCTGTTTTTCTGAGTCCGCCATTCTCGGGAGTTTGTAGATCATCCATACTGAATTAACATTGTACCGGCCTCAGGATATAAAAGAGATCGGCAACAGCGAAAGATATTCAAAGTGGTACAAGCTTGTTTCGTCTG
>NW_008756857.1:0-958 GCF_000715545.1 Opisthorchis viverrini | reverse complement strand
ACAGACGGATGTTGGCCGCAGATCCTGTAGTGAGGGCTGATTCTATGGACAATTAATCAGAAAGTACGATCAACAATACCGCCGAAAAAGAGGTAATACCGAGTAGGTACCAAACTCACGAATACGGACAGTCAGACAGCGTAAGTAGGTCGTATGCAGAGATAACGGCGCAGAACAGCCATTGCGTTTGGGAGGTAACGGAAACTGTCTACAGTCTTCAGCTGCCAGCGTGTTGAAGTAGTACGTGGAACGCTTGAAATCCAAGTGCGCACTTAGACCCGTTTAAAGCAAATTTCCAACAAGCACAATCAAGTGGAACTCAATATAGAAGTAATGAAAAATGAGGTTTGTCAGGGGATTCGATCTGGTTCAGCGGATAGCGCGGTCTTGCGTTGTCTGAGGGGTTCTGAGTTCCACCCCCGGGTGACTAGCTTTTCCGTCGGGAACGAGCGCCAGGGGAGCCGACGGGCATTATGATAAACAGATGTTGGTCAAGCTACTCATGAGTAGCCGAACAAATAATTAAATTAGCCGCTTATTGGCGTTGATTCACGGCAGGGATCAACACTGTGGGTAGCTTCGGTTGGCGTCAGAAGCCGGCTTTGGAAGGACTTGATGCGATCCTGTAAATCCTTTGGGCAACTATGATGTTTTACAAGGTCCTGGGTTGTGCGGAATTAAATGGAGGTATTGTTGCTATATGGCCTCAGACTCGCTAACTGATTATTGCTATGGCTCCTTTATCCCACATTTCCGCCTGTTATGAAGGTAGGAAATTCGCGTCCTTGCTGCTTACATTCCGGTGGATTAAGTCAGTTCCCGCAATTCATTCAGCTTGCTACTACCGCCATAGAATATAGGCTGCAGGTTTTGTTACTGGGGTGCGCATTCTTGCATCTAATCTACCACTTTTTACTTTGCACAGATTGTTCGCAAAGTTGCCTATCAACTGGTCAAC
>NW_008756856.1:0-958 GCF_000715545.1 Opisthorchis viverrini | reverse complement strand
GAAGAGACGATCGCAAAGACCAGTCAGCAAACAATTTCACTGGTGAACCCTGAAAAATCCGTTTGTTAGCCGAATCCTAGAAAATTTATTGAATCCCAAGGCGGCGAACGATTGGATAAGGTAAGCTTATCATTGTTTAAAACTGATGAGTTTCAGTATTTGCTATCAGCATTACGTAAACTAGTACAATATTTTAAGTTGAAATTTTTTAAAAATTCAATTTTAGGGATGGTCCAAAATAGATATTCCCTGAAATGCTGGTTGAACCTCAGGTGTTACAAACTAGAGTGGGTTCTCTAAGCAAGGTCCGTTCTGTTTACATATATCAGGTGTAGCATTGATCAAATGCGAACCGATAGCTGAAACCATCTGGTAAATGAATGAAGTTGCGGGACAAAGTTCACCGACCCAAAAGTTCACATTTTCGGATGTTGTCACTGACCAGGTCCAAATGATACTGACGAGACTGCCTGTAACAAACGCCTCGTTCACGCTGACAGTAGAGAGGCGGTGGATGTGAGTAGCATTTTCAGTGATTTTTCCTTGTTGTTTTGGAAAAAATGCTTGCCATCCTTTAGTTTCAACTATAGCGCAATGGGGACATCAGGTCTCTTCTGTGATACCACCCAGGAAATATAATAAAGCCCTCGTTCAAGGACGCAGTATTTAGTAAATAACTACTCTAGCGACAGCGTATTTTGACGTTACGGAGAGTTGAAAGCCAAAACAAAGTGTAATTTTTGATAAGGTCCCAGGTGAGTGTGGCACGGAGCCCCTGATCTTCGTCAACAATCGGATTACGCTGTCTAAGAAAGATGTATATTTTAATGTCCCATAAATTGGAAAACTTAACAAAACTGTCATTTCAGTAAGTTATGTCTGAAACACCGAAATGAAGTAGCTTACTTTCGAATTCATTTATTGCTGTGCAAAGAATGTTACATGTTAGCTTTGTGAA
>NW_008756855.1:0-958 GCF_000715545.1 Opisthorchis viverrini | reverse complement strand
AGTCCCAAATGAAGCCCAAGATTTTCTTGAACAAGGATTCCACACGCGCAGTTGTGACGTCGTGGTGACGGTACAGCAATTGCCACACCCGGTCTGGTGTTTCCTCCGTAGCTCACACACCTGAGCGTTTTGAAGTGCTCAACAGACCGTCTCGGTTCGCTGAATTTGTGCCAGAAGTCTTTCGTGCATTTGCTGTCCTCTGATGCACTGCCCGCTAGTGCTGCCAACATGCACCCTAAGTTTTCTCATTGTATTTTCGAGGAGTCAGTATATCGGTGCGATTAAATGCCACACACTCAATGCAGCGTGTGCCGACTATCATAGAAAATTCCGTGAAACATTCTAGCAGCGACGAATTCATTGGCTTTGTTTGGCAGGGCGCAGGAAAAAGTTTCTGCGTACGTCACATTGGTCGCATAAAGTTTATTTCGCGTTAACGAAGTCGATATGTTTATTGTTTATATGCTCTATCAAAATATTTCCAAAGCCAAAACAGGAAGAAACAGGTAAAAAACCTAACCTTCTAAGGAATTGGCCACAGCCCTCACGGAGACACTACACTGCGCCGTGGAAGCCATTTAAATATTAATTCCGCACAAAAGGAGAACCTGATGAGGTTCAAACAAATTTCTGCAAAACCACGACTGTCTACGAAGATTTTAAGTTTTTTGAAAAAAAACATCGTCGAACGCTGAGGCATTCTGTGAATTTTCTTTGGATAAAACTGTGGTTTTGGAGAAATTTCGGGTGTTTGTCCGACAATCGCCAGAATTAAACTTCTATACGCAATGGCTTTGGAGAGAATCACAACAACCTTGACTTTGGTACTGATTCAGTATGGCTTACACTGTCCGAGACTTATGACGTTTTGGTGCATTCGTTGATTTTTGTAAGAGATGTGCTTGCCTATGAAGAGTTGCCTGCTGGTTGTATGGCTTGTAAGGCAGAATGTGGGCAA
>NW_008756854.1:0-958 GCF_000715545.1 Opisthorchis viverrini | reverse complement strand
TACTCCTCGGAAAATCCTGCAAATCACTCACTGGTTCGATTGCAAAAGATTCGTCAGTCCATGCGCGAGTAGGTTGCAAGTTTGGTCGAGTTTCAAGGCAGCACAACTGTGCCAACTAGGTTTCTGAATGAATCTGTCGGACTTGTCAGTTAACCAGAATCCAAAGAAATACAATTCCAACTCATTCCATTGTAGTGAGTTTGTTACTCAACGATCTGGACTAGATTCCAACTTGATTTACCTCACGAATTCGATTGTACACAAATCAAGCCAATGCTTGATTGGTTTGTAGACCGTTCACCGAATTGCCCTTGGCCTTCAGTGTCTCACGTTCATATTACAACTGTTCACCCCTCCCCCCATTCACTCCTAGTTTACTGTTTCCGAAATATAGAGCAGCTGACCCTGATATTCTGTTCAACTCGTCTTGGAAGATTTTACTCCAATTTGTGTGATTATTTTTTTATTCTTTAGGTATCCGACAGATTTGACGCCAAATTGATTGTTCTCGACTGCAAATCAATCATGTGTCCTGGATACACTGCGGTGCTTCATATGCACTCGACCATGAAAGAGGTGCGACTCCGAACCATCATTTGCAGAATTGATAAAAAGACCAATCAGAAAACAGAGATTAGACCACGGTTCATCAAACAAGATGATGCTGCTGTGGTCCGGTTTGAGGTGAGTAACCTATCGGGGATTCTTTTGGTATCATTTCTATGCTTCTGACCGTAGATTTTTAGGTTTTAGTCCTGCCACCAGCTAATCATCTGTCTTCTACTGATGAGTTTGTTGGTTTTGATAATGCCCTCTCAAAATATACAATGGCGTTTCCACCGCAATACCTGGATTCTTTTTGCGAATGCACGTCCATCCCTTTGTACAACAAAGTATACCAACCCAACTCTGCCACCTTGAGGTTGGGTTTAAGTGCTGCAATGATCCCGCGAGCTAC
>NW_008756853.1:0-958 GCF_000715545.1 Opisthorchis viverrini | reverse complement strand
AATTAGTTTGCAAATGAGTGTAGTTCGCTCATTTTGGAGCTATTCAGCCGATACATCCTCAAAGAAATTCCTACAAAACTGGTTTCTCTAATCCATGCCCACTCCGCGTTATACCGCAATCCGTTGCATTTTCTTATTTCCAATCTTCATTGGTATCGTACTGGCTACCTACATTGTACGATGTAATCGTGTGCTGGGAACTCGTCAATCCAGCACACGAATAACGAATTGTTACGGTCCTGGTCACATTTCCCCGCCTAGGAACATACTGACAGGAAGTGTGGAGAAAATTAGTGATCTCATCTGCATACGCACTGACATCATTTGTTCCTTTTAATGAATCGGTTATCTTACGCGCTGTAGAACAGCAAATCGAAGCTGGATTGGCATGTACCTGATGTTAACCAGGCTCAGATATTCAGACAACATTGGTATAAATACAGTGCTTGTTATAGCGCAAGGGCACTAGCCAGCATAAAACATAGTGACTGAAATCAGAGGGGCCTACTGGGTGTTGACCAGGCACGTGATTGGTCATTACATTATATTGTCGATAACGCGATCTACGAAAGTATTGATTATTCGTTCGATAAGCTGGAGACAGTTAAGTAATCGGAGACATAATGCGCAGCAATTGTATTGAAGATGAATGACACTAAACTATGATGCAAGCCATCTGTACTTTTCAGATAACCTAAAAGAATCCTCCTGTCTATTTATCATTACATCAAGTGACGCTCACGGGATCTGTTGTGGTCAGTTTTCCTGGGAAAAACGTCCACAAATGCTGCCACTAATTTCGCCTAGGAGATATCGTGGATGACCTACCTACCACTACACGTACTTTTAGAATGCATGGGTACGCAATCGTACAACCCTCGGTCGGTTTTGAACATGCATTTGTCTAGGCCATCTAAATGACGCGTTTGTTGTCTTGCGATCGGTTGAATTCTCAAAG
>NW_008756852.1:0-958 GCF_000715545.1 Opisthorchis viverrini | reverse complement strand
CCTACAATGAGATCTTAGTACATCTGCGCTGGTATGAAGTCTTGTTTGTACAGAAATACAAATACTCGACCTTTTTGTGGTACCTGAAGCCTACGCTGATGATCCGTCGAATATGCGATGTACATCCATGGGATTCCTTGACATGAAGAATAGGCAAATTGCATGATTCTTTCTGGAGGTTCCTGTTCCAACATCTTCATTCCTAACAGTGCCCTGTTCTGCCCACTGTGACATTCGGGTTCCTTATTCAAAACCAGCGATCGTTTGGTGATCGCCCAGTACACCCTGGGTTTCTTCGTACTGTAAGCAAGCGTTCACAGCCCAGTCTCTACAGTCTAAAATTCTTGAAGTCTCATGCCTTGGTAACATCCTGTATGCTCGGTAGTACCTTCGCCTTAGCATTGTAAGTAATGTATGATCTGTTACTCTTTGTCCCCTCTTTATTGGTTGAATGGTCCTGCATCTTCCTGTTTTCGGTGCCATGAGAACAGTTTACCAGAAAGTACGTCAACCAGCTGAGTGGTTAACGCGGAAATTTACCGACCGAAGTATTTGTAGTCCGAACCCATCCACTACAACTCTAAAGGTCTAAGCTTGAGCAACACGACATCATCTCAGCCCCCATGCTTCCTCTGGGTGGCATGAGAACCGGGCCCCGAAAGCAAATTACAGCCTAACGAGTATCATTATTCGTACAAATATCCTACAAACGGGTCAGCGCATACTCAGTTCCCGCAAAGATCAGGAAAACCCAGATTCATCGTTCTCATTGACTGACCATAGATTTCATCGCCCAGTTAAATTTTGCACAGACTTATTGGTATAAATTTTATGTAGTGTGTAAGAGTTTTCTTATCATAATGTCATAAATAAGTAGGTAAGAAGTCGCGTGAATGCCATTCATATCTTTGCGTGGACAACGTTCGACTTTTAAGAATTTATTCTAGTAATAATGAAT
>NW_008756851.1:0-958 GCF_000715545.1 Opisthorchis viverrini | reverse complement strand
TTGGCTGTAAAGACCAGAGGCTCAAGACGCCCCCAGGATCATGATTAAGGCCGACAGCCTCGTCGGCGTACGGGATACCAGAAGGTTGGTGCAACTCCAACGGCAGAATCCTGTGTTGCGGAAGGTTTCGGCTCTGTTGGATGGGACGAGTATTAAGGACGGATAGGTGGACAAGGGACTGAAAACATTCCAGCGTCACCGCGATCTTCTGAGTCTGAATGAAGCTGGCATGATTACCTGGAACGCCGCCAATTTGGGTGATGTGTCTCCGATGATACCACGCGTCTTGATAGGGAAGCTCATAGTCGAATGCTGCGAACGCAGGGTGCACCAGGACGCACGATTTACTTCAGAGATGACCTACTGACTGGGGATGGGAAGTAAGGTGATTGATTATGTGGTGTCCTGTAAGCGGTGCCAACTAATGAATGAGTACACGACAGAGGCAACCCATTCCGTGGAACCTATTCTTGTCTCAGAAATCGGCAATTTGTGGTCCGTTGACTTCATAGGCCCCCTTCTGGTGATGAACAGCGGAAATTGACATATCGCGTTGATGACAGAACACCTGCCGCGGTGGGTCGGGGCGGCAGCCGTGCCGCATCAACGGGCGACGACCATCAGCGAGGTGCCTAGTCATCAGGTATTGGCCAACCATGGGATACTAAAAATGATCCCGATCGATAAGGGGCCTTGATTTGAGAACGAATATTTTGGGAGCTGCTAGAAGAAACTGGGCATCATGGGGCTAAAAGAGGCACCATAGCTGCCGCAAACAAACGGTCTAGCCGAACGTAATAACGAAACAATCAAAGAGTAGCTAGCGGCCAAATGGGCGACCTGGAAGTAAACCTGCCAACGTTTTCAGTAACTCACCGCCCTTCAATACGGCCAACCAAAGGGAAGCCCTCGCTTATGCTAATGCACAACAACACGCTTCTCCCCCGAGGGCTAGGGG
>NW_008756850.1:0-958 GCF_000715545.1 Opisthorchis viverrini | reverse complement strand
GTTGTACAATATGAAAAATAGAAGAATGGAGTCAACAAGGAATCCTTAGTGAATTTTTAAATCCTTCTGATGGATCCGGTGAAGTCGACCAATATCCCTTTGCTCGGGGAGGGAGTATCACTTTATCCTGTTTTTATTTGTCAAATTTCGTCTTGCCTCATTCAGCTCCTGGAGGCATTCGTTCCAATCTGCTTAATCCTCCGTTGGATTCAATTATCTAGTTAGCTTCTATCATATATTCCTTACCAAGTCAGTCATTTTCCGTGTAGTTTGCTTTCCCTCTGGTGCTTCTGCGTAAACGCCTTCTCCCAAGGAACTTTTGCACCTCACTCTGTTCTATCGGCAACACTAGTGAGTTCCTCCAGTTTCACTGCACACTGAGATTCTGAGTTTCCTGCTACCATTTACCCTTACTGCAAATTCCCGCACTTCACGATCGCCACTCACGTTTTCTGTGACCCTACCAATATGCCCAGCAGCCGAAGTCTACGAAGCCTCAGTGACGGTTCTAGGCTTCAGTTTTAATTGGCTGGCGAGGTCGTGGCAGTTGTACGGCCTCTGTAGATTCGCTATTCGGGCTCCACATTTTCTGNTGGTTTGAAGTTTTTCATCAGGTACCAGACGGGACGCCTCTCGTTATTTCCTCCCTCTTGTTGATGTTTACCGCCACTTTCAAATCTTAAAGATCTGATTTTGATCCACCTGGCATGTTTCTTTTAAGAACTAAAGAGCTCCTTAATTTTGGATCCCTACCCATGCTGGCTCAGATGCGATCAAGTTTGTATCGCATAGTGTCCACTGTTTATATCACCGTCCATTTTCCGCGAAATTCCCGGCACCCAGAAACCTAAACAATCATGCTTTTATTCCGACTGTAACATTATAATCGTGTCTGAATGTACATCGTCCACTTGTTGGGAATAAACATGATTATTATGCAGAGCGGTAATTCTGCCAA
>NW_008756849.1:0-958 GCF_000715545.1 Opisthorchis viverrini | reverse complement strand
TTTTTTAATCAAATATATAAAAAAAGTAAAATTTATATATAATTTGGTATATAATAATACAAATAAAAATATTGTAATATAAGTAGAAAGGAGTATTTATTGTAAATTCATATTAATTGAAATATATTATGCAACAACAGAAAATTAAAATTATTACTTCGCTTGATAAACATAAAAATAATCATTTATCTTTCAAAAATAAATTTTTTATACCAAGAATAGAATTAAGAAATATTTCAATGGCTTATAATAAAAAATCGCAAAATGCATTAAATTCAATAAGCTTTAAAATTTTAAAAGGTTCTTTTCATGTTTTTGTTGGTGAAAATGGAGCAGGTAAGTCAACTACAATTAGAATAATAAATGGCTTGAATGAAGATTATGATGGTAGTTTATTAATTAATGGAAAAGATCCTAAATTAGTACCAAATTTAAGAAAAAATTTTTGCTATATTCCAGATATTGTAACTTTTCCATCTGAATTTAATATTGCCCAATATTTATATATATGTGCATGCTTAGTTAGAAATGATAAAAAAGCTTTAAAAAATGAAATAAATTATTATTTAAATAAATTTGATATTGCCAAAGAAGCTTATAAAAATCCTAATAACTTATCAGCAGGGCAGAAAAAGAAAGTAATGGCTATTAGAATTTTATTAGAAAGAGCTAATGTTTTAATTTTAGATGAACCTGTAGCTAATTTAGATCCAAGTGCTAGAAAACTTTTTTTAAATATTTTATATAAGTTGAATAAGCAAAAACATGTCACAATATTTATTTCAACTCATATTTTAGATGAAATTGAAAAATATGCAACTCATGCTACTTTTATAAATTGTGGCAAGATATTATATTCAGGAAGCACTAAAAATTTTAATTTAAGTGATTTTTATAACAAAATAACAAACAATAATAATAAAGGTATTATCAATGCAATTTAAAACTTATTTTCATC
>NW_008756848.1:0-958 GCF_000715545.1 Opisthorchis viverrini | reverse complement strand
GCACCCAGGAGCGGACGCCTGCTAACTGGTTAGCCACGTGAATGGTGTAATGGGTTCACAATGATTTTTTATTCAGTTTAAAACGAATCTACTCGGTTGTCCTGGCCGGGACGGAAACTCTCGTGGTCACCATTTCGACACTAAATACTAACCAACGTCACCCGCCACTCGGTCGACATCTCCGACCCATTCGATCACGCAATCCTCACTTGCCTGCTTGTTTTTATTCCAATGCTGATTGCCGCAAGCCTGTCCATGTGTACTCTACACCCATACCCAATGCTCAGTCCTCTGTTATTCGAGTTACTAGGTTACTCACCATTGTCACATCATCTACTAGATGTGAGATCAGGCCTGTATCCTGTCGCACACCTACAGTACCTTGGGCCTCCACTGAGTTGTTTCAAGTTTTTTCTTATCGCCGAACGGAATGATATCAACATGCTCCGTATAGGCTATTCACGTATGAGAACCTGAAAGGAGTCTAAAAAATCTAAAATATTCCTTGAATGTCCACCCGGGTGATCAGCCGGTTCCAGTTTAAGTTACAACGATGAAAGTTGATAATCTTGTCGCACACCAGACCGCCACGGAAAGACCGGTACGAGGGCTTCTGCACCTCCATAACCCATTGAGCTATACTGTTGAATGTACGTGTGACGCCCACACGGTATCTTGTACCAGGCTGTTCAATGGCCTGACTAACTGCCTTGCGGATATGTGAGCAAAACGGCCACTGATAACAGCGACTGGCTTGTAGCTAGTCGGTAGGTTGGGTCAGTTCTATAAAACTTCAGCTGGCCATCTTTAGTGTGATTCTCAACTCATTCCTGGACAGTGAATTTGAAACCAATGACGGTTGCGACAATAAACGGCCGGTTTTTACCCGTCAAGAGTCATCTAGTTGCTGGCTCTGAAGAACCCCCATCCACTGTGTTCAAAGATGGAGATGAACTCC
>NW_008756847.1:0-959 GCF_000715545.1 Opisthorchis viverrini | reverse complement strand
TTTGACTGAAGTCAGGGCAAAAAAGCTGGCTGATAAGTACACCACAAAGGTAGAACAAAAGGTCACCCCACAGGGGACCAAACAGAGGCCATGACTAGTAATTACGCTTGAACGTAACCGGGCAATTCCTACTTACTCTTCTCACTAAGGCCATGGTAAGAGGAGTGGTTGAAATAACCGTTTTTTGCACAACCCAGACCCCAAAACACCGACTGTAGTGGCTCCATCCGTTGGCAGGATATTTTTAAAGAATCCTTTACAGTAGTGTTTTCATACTGAATGCGATTCGGTCAGGTCTGCCGCCTGGAGGGAAAATCAGAATAGGCACATCCGATGTACAAATCCCTGCCTCTCCTCTCGCTTATAAAGCTATTAAAAACGGCTGAATGGCAGTTCCTGGACAGCGGCTATCTCAACGACGCACCAACAAACAACTATCAAAAGTGTCCAATAGAACGCAGTCGACCACCTATGCCGCTTCGCGTTCGTTTCTCAGGTTCAGTTTCCCTGTTTTCACTCCACCTTTATTGTGCTGTCTCTGACGCAGACAGACCAACATGCTGCTCTGGCACCTTGAAGATGGATATTTGTTGCGCTTCCAAAACTCGAATAAGAGATCCATGTACGGTAATGAGCTTATGACAACTTCGTTGACTAGAATCTACCACCTAAGAACTTCACCCGTTTAAGCCTCTTACGACGAAATCGTTACAAGCCCCAGCTCTCGAGTTGAGTGTTCGTCACCCTCGTCGGTTCAGTTCAGTCGGTCGGTGGACTGAGTTCAGTGTCGCACTCGGGTTCAGCTAGTCCAACCAAAGGATGAATTGACGGGGTCCAGCGGAACCGTTCTTCTGAGTGTTCATACTATCATTCAAGAGGTTTTTTCTACGAACGGACTGGGGCTCCTCCCTCGTCGGACAAGTTAGTCGGATTATATTCAATTCAATTCAATGTATCAG
>NW_008756846.1:0-959 GCF_000715545.1 Opisthorchis viverrini | reverse complement strand
AGGTGGAACAGATTCACTAAAAATTGTTCCCTTCAAAAATGTCCGTCATTGGCCCAGCGGCTAAAAATTAATCCAATCAGGGTTATCCAGGACTCTTCTTATGAACAGTTCTCACGTTTGGATTCCGAAGATAGTCTGAACTAATGTGATTCCATTTAGCACATGAGATTCGTGAATGATAGCTGCAAGCGCGAGGAAAATGAGAAGAAAGACAGTCAAAGCACGTGAACACGGTTGTCCTACGTGAAGTTGTGCGAGTGCTCTATTTTAGTCTCTCTTCTTCAAACAAAAACGGTTACAATTGATAAAATACGTCATGTTACAGGTAAAGCAGAAGGAAGATACAAAACACCACATATTCCAAACCTTTGATAATCTACTGAAATCCACCGTATGAATGAATACACCCAGTGTCGGCAGCTAAATTTTCGTTCAGTTGAGAATTAGTGATAGCCAACGTTAATCGACAGAGTCAAAACAAGATGCACTGAGGAAAAGACGCAAAGTCACACCAAGCTTAAGAGGAACGGGCCTGCTGGGTAATTTATTGAAACACTGTACAATAATGTGGCCAACAGGTACAGAGAGAAAATAGTTCATACTGAAAAGGAAGAACAACAGCCTACAAGTACTGCACTTCCCTCCTTTCAGTTGCCTTGAGAATGTGTGCCCATGCATGAGTCGTGACGACCGGAACTCACAAGCCATTGGCTTCCCATTCACGTGTACACCTGTCCAACCTAATGTACCCACGGAGAAACACCAGTTGCTCGCCAACTTTTGGCTACTTCCACATCATCTGAACTAGATCCATTCACCTCGTTATATATACATATATATCTTGTGGAAAATCCCTCGGTGCGCGAACAGTATTCGCACAATGGAATTGAAAATTCCAAAGGTATGACATGTCCACGATGGACTAAAGCGATCGGGAAATCGAGTTCAGAGTACCAGTC
>NW_008756845.1:0-959 GCF_000715545.1 Opisthorchis viverrini | reverse complement strand
ACGCGACAATGAACAACACAGCTGAGTTTGCTGGTATTGGATTTTATACCTTACTGACAATTCATAACTTAACTTCCCTTCGCTCTTGTTCCTCTACGCAGGTTTGTGCGGAAAGGGCTTTATGAACTTCATTCGATTGGCGCATGCAGCACCTGACAAAGACAGTGGAGTGTGACCAGCTCATCTATGATGGGCAGATTATTCCTTCCGAAAACCATTCGACATGATTCAGCATTACTCATCTGATGTTCCCACTAGACCCGTTCAGAGGACACTGATGACCATCTCGCAGAGACCAGCTTTCTGACCTTCGTAAGCTCAAAACTTCGTGGGTAGTCTGGTGTCCAACCTGCAGTGCAGGCCGCGCAGGCTGATAAAATTTGCTTTGGTCTTCCCGATCCACATTGGGCATATCGTTCCGGTGTGAAAAGCATGTCACCCCGTGAGGTAGAATCACAAAGATGGCTTAATATTGTCTGTATTACGGTGGCATCAGATCCAAGAATGACTATGTGATCTGCGAAAATCTTGAGAGAATTCTGAGCCTATTTGCTTATTAGAAGCTCGGAGTGAGACTTTCGTGATAACGTTCATGGTGAGGTTGAAAGGAAGAGAGCACAAATGTGCCCGACACCACCGCGCACCGTGAGAGAGCTAATCATAAACATTCACGCATCCACAGGAGTTGGCGTACAGCATATTAAAGAGGGCTGCGAATTTATGGACACTACCATAGTGCCCGACAATCAAAGTCACGTTTCAAGTTAAGAAGACCAAGTGCTCCAGTCAGTGAAGTTAATCCATGCTGAAAAGTCGAAATGCGCTGAACAGCTGTTTCATCCTTGTTGGAAATTAGTAGCAGTGTGCATCTTGCGAAATTCAAACAGTTTCGAACCCACAACCTTTCGGTCAGTGGTTGAACACGACCGCTTGACAACGAGCGGCTGATCGGCAGGAAT
>NW_008756844.1:0-959 GCF_000715545.1 Opisthorchis viverrini | reverse complement strand
CATTCTCAAAGAAACAGGCGACTAGAATATGCTGTGAAAACTAAGCGAAACCGTAGGTCAGCACCAATGAGCTATGATTGAACATAAATTCTACACTATATTTCACAACCCTTGGAGTGTCACACTCCTATATATCGTGCTTTCGGATCTGACCGATCGCCGTCGATCGATTCGCCATCGCGTGCAACCCTGCGGGCGATTAAGGCGCAGGTCCTTGTAGGTCCCTGAGTTTGTTGGTAAATCATGCTTTGATAAAGTGCAAATGTGTTGCCCGTAGCATATTTAGCCGGAGTGGTTTCCTTTTTCGAAGGCCGGGTGATAATCAGACATGGTTGATTCTGGACATTTGATTAGAATTGAGAGGTGAATAACAGGATGACTCTTCTCAAATGTCTATCAACGCAGGTTCCATGAATACCTGTGCTGTGTGATATTGTTAACCGGAAGGTTGTAGGGATCAAAGTGAAACATGTTTACTGCCAGGATATCAATGACGGCCGTTTGGCACGCATTTATTCCGGTATAGTATGGCGTGGTATGGTAACACAAGAAGCACATGTTAATTGCATCTATGAAGGTACTGTATTATCTCACCCAAGGCGCAACAAATGTTACCCGAATTGGTTGCAAAGACAATCAGGAAAGACGGTTTTTATACGCAGATATTTTGAATGTCAAACGTGCTCAAAACACCATAAAATCCACAAGAAAATTCCTTGCTAATGGAAACGGCAGATGAGAAAATCACAGTGGGAAACGGGAAGGGGTAGTTGTTTAAACATACATATTCTATTTATCGACGCTTTTTCCTGCAGGTCACGCTTCATTCGCCTCTTTTCCTTGGAGCTTAGGGCATATGGCACGAAAAGCACTCGGGACAGCAGGAGTCGATTTGGCAATGCTGCTCTCTCATATTTTATGAGTGGCGCACAAATGATTAGCGAATAACCTGAAGCGGC
>NW_008756843.1:0-960 GCF_000715545.1 Opisthorchis viverrini | reverse complement strand
TTTTTCGTGATTACTATTGATCAGACTCCCGAGTTCTAATCAAAACAGCGCAAACAGACTTTTCTCCATGTTAGTTGAAAAAAGTATTCCTTATCTAAACTCAAAGATTTTGTGCCAATTCGGATTTCAGTTCACGTGAAATTGCCTGACTAGAAAAAAACTTTTACATCGCAGATGGTCTTTTAAAAGGGTTGGTTTTTGGCTGTGTGTTTTCCCCGAGGGAAATTTTTGGCACTCAGGATGGGAATTTGAATCCTCCTTTTCAGGGACACCGACTGTTTGAATGTTGTGTGGAATCAATGGGTCTTTAAATCGTTTATTTCACAGTTTACTATACACCGGTTTTTCTTGCCTCATCCATTATTGGGCAGGGATGGGCGGCTACGACATGAATGTTTGTACTGATAAAAGTGTTTCCTTGTCTTCTGAAAGTATCGTTGGGATTCTCCAGATGTTGGAGGGTAATGTTCCGTAAAAATAACTCCTTACATTTTTTTCACTTGCAACAGTAGTTCTGGTTATTTTTCCACTACACTCGCTCCAGAATTCCTCCCGTTGCGATAACGCGAACTTCAGAGGCGTGCAGCGATAGAAAGATCTTAGAAAACTAATAATTCGTAGCTTACAATCTCTCTGTTACCTTGCTTGAAAACACCCGTTTTAACCACACAAGGCATCCCGACGGACAAGCAGCTGACGTCAGGACCGTTTTTCCATGGTTGGCGTAAGTGAGCTCAGTCTATTCTATCAACGACTCTCCAGGACATGCCCTTTTGGGTAAATTTCACGCTGTTTTGTGGGGTTCGTTGGAGAATTCAAGTTTCGTTCAAGGCCTGTCAAAATGAAGCTAGCCGATTACAAATCCCTCACCGACGTCCTTATCACGCCTGGACTTTAGATAACAACGCCGGTTAGATGTGCTGGTCAGGGCCTGTGGAACTTTGAATTTATCTAGGAAAC
>NW_008756842.1:0-960 GCF_000715545.1 Opisthorchis viverrini | reverse complement strand
AGGCAGAGACAGATAACGAGCTTGCTGAAGCCCAAAAGAAAGCCGGTCTGTCAAAGCTGCAATGTTCGCGAGGATTGAACTGACTGAACACAACATTTCACTGATGGGAGGGCTCTCGGAAGTGACAGACAGAAATGACTATCTGACGCAAAATGACTGGCAGGTATACTGAGTCAAATTTGTCGTCAACTTTGCTCATACACCCTGGGAGACAGCCTCAAAGTTGTAGACCTGTCAGCGCCTAAATATGTTGAACACTCACTTGTATGCTCTCCTTTCTGTTCATAACTATGCCCTCCTAAATATTCTCTCCTTATACTGAAATTTCCGGCTTCACAAACCGCATGCTTAAGGAACTTCTCCCGCGTCGTACTTCCGAGTGACTTTTACATCCACTGGAGAACCCTACCACCGGGTTGATGGGATAAAAATTGATTTGCCACCAGGCATAAACTGGCTGATATATCAACTGGAAAACCAAAAGTCATCAGCTTCAACAGCCAATCTGCAGCTGCAGCCTTTACCGACTTTATGTAGAGGATATTGTTTTAGGACACGGAAAGACATCACGATTTCGTCACATATTGGGTAATTGAATGAACCTCATTTGTCGGTTAGGTTAAGGTGAGTAGCTAAGAATAAAGACAAACACCAATAACTGAAATGCATCATGTACATGGACAAGGCTGTATACACGTTTCCACAGCTTCCCCTTTTAAAACAAAAAAGTGACTCATTTATACAGGCGAACACATTGCCACTCGTGGTCAAATCGCTAATTGCTCAACCAGTGGCCGAAAGTTACGGGTTGAGAATTAAGTTCCATAATATGTGCACTACTGATGAATCTCAACTGGATCGAAAAAGTTCTGCATTGCTCGGTGGCTTTTCAGTATGGGCTGACTTCAGTGTCAGGAGGATATCTTCATTGAGAAGGAATTTAGTCCGTTCTCAGTCTGG
>NW_008756841.1:0-960 GCF_000715545.1 Opisthorchis viverrini | reverse complement strand
TTAATTCTCTGTCGATAGTTGTGAATTTATTTTGGCTGGACAACTGTTACCCCACCGTTTTTAGTCTCACCTTGGAAATTGTGGAGTCTCAACGTATGCGTCAAGAGAGGAAACATGTAGATAATGTCTTGAGTAAAAAACCTATATGACCGTTTTTCAAGGTTGATTTTCTTTAGACATTCCCCACTGGCTTATGGAATGTGTGCGCCAAAAGCAGACACCAGGAGATAGCGAAAAGAACAGAATTTGTGTTGGTGTGACATCTTGCGTGGCGACGACAGTGCGTAAGTTCCACTTCCATTTTCGTCACGTTGTTCAAACGGCCCATTTCCACACGTCAGCTTCATGTGCTAAGTCTACCCAAGTGCACGACCTCGCCTAATCAAGACCAGTATTGTGAACACAATGAAAACGTATTTTTAAAATCAATGTGCTTGACGCCGGTATACCCTTGGACGCTTTTGGATGAATCTAAGTGCGCGCATAATATTGAAAACTCACAAGGCAGGCGCATTTTAAACAACCATCCACTTTTTACTTGCTTGCCATTCTCGGAAAAAATGATCTTGCTGACCTTATGACGGTAATTATTTTTGTTGGAGGCGGGATTTATCAAGTGGTCTGTCAGAAGTGTGCAACAGACAAACCCGTTACTAGAGACGGGAATAAATTTACCGTAAAATTTCAGCGATGGAAAATTGATTTGGACCGCTAAAAATTCAGAGTTTGTAATTTAAATTCCAGGTTTTGGACAATCTGAGAGCGTCATCATATTAGCCGCCTAGCGCGAGCATGATTTTCACTTTTATGACATAGCCGCGAGGGTCGCTATTGACAGCGTCATGCTTGTAAGACGTCGTTCACGCCTACAGAGAACAGTGGAAGACTGATAACTGCTCATTTAATTCTTGTGCATACTGCAGATTGAGCGGCACTGTTGTGCTTGCATCGGTTCCACCA
>NW_008756840.1:0-960 GCF_000715545.1 Opisthorchis viverrini | reverse complement strand
AGTCAAATGATTCCCTAAATTTCCATTAAAATAATCTTCCGTAGAATAAACTGTGGATATGAATAGCAGCCAATCTCATGTTGGCCACCATTCCAACAATTCGATCCTGTTGTCCTTCAGAAACGGAGGCCGTATAAAAACATCATATTTGCATATGAGATTGTTAAACGTTAAACTGAAACGACTTTCGGAGGGTGCTCTTGAAGTTCAAGTGAAGCACAAGGTCTGTCCGATGGCTCATTTAAATTAACCATAAATAAATTGCAACAGTAAAACTCATCGCTTAAAGCTGGTGCATTTTCCTTTATGGCGAGTAAATTTGAACTTGTAGCTTTGTGGCTTATATCAGTGGGCCTCATTTTTGTTCCTCATTAGCAAATAACTTGTTAAAACATCTATACCTCAACTTCATTTGAAAGAAACCCACGATTATTTGCAGGGTTATTTCATTTAAACCCACAACAAACTTCTTAGTGATTGGCGTCCAGAAACGGGGGAGGATCTTCTCAGTGGATTCTGGTCACTGAAAATACAAACAAGTCACATGAGGCGGAAGAAGGGGCTTAATTTGTGCGCATTAAAGTGTCATCCTTCAAAGAATTTGCTCATCTAGTTTATGTCTAAACTCAGATCACGATTCTGACATAAACAGGCGCAAGTGTATGAGTTGATGCCATACACGTAAACAGCTAATCCATCTGACACCGAAATATGTTACACAAAGATTGATGAAGGAAGGAGCGGACAGCGATTAGAAAACGGATTCCCTTATTACACCCCAGAGAGTTCAATCCATCTACTCACCGATCTCTAGCGCGGAGGCAATTTTGGGCCGGGGAAGCGTGCTAAAAGTAAACAATTTTGAATGACTGAACATTGCGAAAGGAGACGTCGGTGGTAAACAGATTCTCGTACACAACACTAGATTAGTGTGTGGAGCAGCTAAACCTATCTTCGTGG
>NW_008756839.1:0-960 GCF_000715545.1 Opisthorchis viverrini | reverse complement strand
TTTAGCCACTGCATCCAATATGTATGATCTACAATTGCTGCTTTATAAACCTAGCAATTCGTCATTCAGGGACTCGGCTTTCCAGTGGGAAAAATCAACGCACCCTGAAAGTTGAATAACGTACAGGCCAACTCAGAAAATTTTTACCTTTTTTCGTTCAGGTTCCATTTAGGGAACTCACGTTTGTGTCCAGTGCAAACGGAGAGCGTGACACATGATCCGATAGAATCTGAGTGATTCATATTGCCGTGAAGACGTTTGCTTAGCTCAAAATGTGTGTGATACAAGCAAGAATGCAGCCCCGTTTGAGTGCTGAATGGCCTAATTGGGTCACTTTCTGTATCTCATTTGGAAAATTCTGATCAAAGTTAACCACCAAATTAGTCCACCACCTAAACTAATAATCGGTCTACATACACGTCTCTGGGGAACAAATCACAGTGATCCCGTTTGAGAGATCATTGTCCAAAGAGGGGAAGAAACACTTCAGGAACCAGCTGTACGGTAACCATTTGTAGGAGTGACCTAAAATTGGGAGGATGCTTTAATACCTGTGTGTTGTCTGGTATGTACGAAACAGCGACGTTAATGTTCAGTTCTCATTCCTAAGGCACAATAACATTCGTGCACAATTGCCGTTGCGCACGAGGAAGCCAAACTATTGTAGCCACTTAGTCGAGCACTAAGTTTTGATCCTTTTTATACCGATCCACTGTCCCATATTTTTGTCTTCTTGGCGAAAGGCGGCTCTTTTGGAGGTTGTAATTCACAGATTGCCCTCTTTGAACACAAGCTCACATGCGCAACTTCACAGTAGAATTTGTTCACTCAAGATAACCTTTATTGGTTTGATTGTTCGAGCTGTCCTCCACTAGCACGAGATTCATCAATACTCCGCAGGTGTCGTTTCGGCACGCTGTTTCGTGAGGATTACTTGGGCCACATTTAAGATACTACTGG
>NW_008756838.1:0-961 GCF_000715545.1 Opisthorchis viverrini | reverse complement strand
AAACAAGCGATCAATAATCGGTAGAAGCACAGTCTGTTCGATCGGCAACCAGTTGGTAGTTAACACCTGCATAATGAGGTAGCTGTCGTAAAGATGTTGTACTAAAGTGAACAAAAACACCCGTACTATATCGATCAGTAATACAGTACCTGTTTACGGATCACACCGAATGAATACTTGTGCGGAGCCTGATCGCGTCGATTCGCATGTGTTTTTGTTAAAAACGGGATACGTCAGTCAACCCGACCTTACTTATTCGGTTCGTCTCAAACGGACCAACGCACGCGCGATTCGTCTCAGTGCTGTTGGTCAGATGCCAGCAGACAGTTTTTGTAAAAGGAAATCAGTTGGACTGGCAACAAAGCCCTGTTTGAAAATTTGTGTGATTGATTTTTTTCGCGTACAATTTGTTTAGTACCAGTCCTATCCATGGTTTTGCACTCATCAATTGTGACAAGTTTGACAGATGTTGGAGACTACGAAATCAAACTGACGCCCCGAACTCAGTCGAGTGAAAGACAGCCCATTGGGTACTTCAAAGCACATGAAAGCGTTGACCTTGATTTTTATATGTTAACCCGGATCGTATTCTGAATCTGATATATCAGTCGATAGACAGGTGGTCACATGACAACCGGGGTTTCCACTGGTGACTTCTCAGATGGAAGGTTCATTCGATACACGAAATTTAGGTTTTCTGTCTAGCATTTTAGCTTGCTGAGTGCCTGATATTCTACTTAGACCTCAGCGTCTGTATGCGGATCGATAAAAGGAGAATTTCTACCAACTTGGATGGCTTCTGAGGATAGACAATAAATGAATGAGTATTTAATTGCTAACGACCAATGATTAGGATACCAGGTCATAGAAGAATAAATAACCGAAAAATCAGGTGAGGTTCGTGAAATTGCATATTCGGTTGGACAACACCGAAAACAAGGGATTCGCCTGGGACCTGTAG
>NW_008756837.1:0-961 GCF_000715545.1 Opisthorchis viverrini | reverse complement strand
GCCGCTTTGGCCTCGATTTGCAATAGGATTGCCAACAAGGTCTTCGATGGGTCGTTATTTGACTTTGAGACGCTTTATACGTTTTTCGATGCTTCTAATGCTCTGTCAACCAAACGTAATTCACAAGTCTGGCTTAAGGCGCTGCGGTAACGCGGGTGATCGCATGTTTGAATCCTATCACGCCTTTAGATCAGAGAGGTCGGTGTTCGCACTTTGTGGGAAAACTCTTGGTCAAGATGCCTGGCCGATAGGAGTCCAAATAAATTCCATTTTGGTGGCAAAGATGAGGCACCCTTGCGAGTGTTGCTCATATATTGAAGATAGCTTCATCCATTACAGTAAGACGAAGATTTATGGACGTAAAAGTTGCTCTAAGTTACCCACTCAAAAGTTTCTAACAGCGAATTATTGAGCAAGTCCTTGCTCGTAGTTTCTCAAGGTTGTTTTCATTTCTTAGACTCATGATCACTTGGAGCGCAGTTGCATGCACTGTCAACGTAAGCAGTTTACCACACTGATGAAAAGTGGTGATTCTAGAGGGTGTTGTGCACAACAGTGTTAGTGTACAAAGCTGAATATGCTGTGTGACAAGGCAGAGCAAAAACATTCCACACTCGTACAGCTTCAGTTGAAAATTTGGTCACGTTCTCATCCGTACTCTGTGAAATTTATCAGTCAGTGTTGACCTTTCTAGTGTATTTTATAACACAATTTTTTGCATTTGTTTCGACAAGGACTGCCGTCAACCCTAGTATGACTCTGAATTCCACCTGTTTTCCGTCTTTCTGATTCGCTGGCAAAACAGGATTCTTTGCTGCAGTTTAATGTGTCGGTTCCAAATTTACTCAGTCAGCTGAGGTTGGGTAGGTAGGTGTTTCGATACATCGCTACAACAACGGTTCTTCTTCGATCGGAAAATACATTAAGAGGTCATGATGATTAAGTTTCGCTTACCAATTAG
>NW_008756836.1:0-961 GCF_000715545.1 Opisthorchis viverrini | reverse complement strand
CCACTTCTAAGTCAAACGAGCATCCTGCCGCAAACAGCGCATCTGATCATTGAGCATTTGTTTTAGTTTTCCAGGAAAAATTTTCTGACCGCAACACTGAAATTGACAGTATAGTAAACTAGGATGAAATGGGTGCCAATTCAGTAAATCTCACAGGCCTCCACCATGTCAAAGTAATAAATTATCCGGTATGTGTAGGCTTCTGTGATGCTTCCTAAAGGGATCTTCTAACCAGCGGAACGGGTTTTGGGTCGTAGTTCGAGGCGTCGGACAAACCAATCACAATCCCAAAGAGTGAATACGTTTGTTTGGTAGGAACGACAAGACAGGGGCGTCTTAGTTTTTTTTGTTGGACTGATAGTGACTATTTGACCAAGCATGTCGATAGGCCGGGGTTGAAGTCTCATTCAGGTCAAAAGAATGTACACCTGCAATAATGGGGCAAAAACTTTGACACATTGTTTCCTCGCTGTGGCGTGAACCAACCAGAATACTCCCAGTCGCACAGGAGTAGACTAGTTCAAGCCGGATACATGTAAATACTTCCGAGTGGTCCCACCATCAGGTTTTGACAGTTGGTTGCTATTCTGGTAAACTAAGGGGGACTAGGGTAAGACCATTTCTATTGGCAGGAAAAATGGTCACATGGAATACTGAAACTTGTCTCTTACACAAGCCCGGTGCAACTCGATCGATAAGCGAGGTTACTGCACATTTTTCAGATGCTACGGCGTTCACACATTCATGATGAGAGTCGATAACCCATCCAAGATTTCAGAGCAAAACAACCAGCGTTGAGTGCAAGATTGCCGATGGTAGTCAGCTAAGAAACAAAAAATGAATATGCATGTATCTGTGGATGACAAGTGAAGGCACTGTATACAATACTGAACAAATAAAGTACAAAGATAGTTCTGATAACTTTTCGACTCTACGCACAAAATAAAAATGCTAATAGAAC
>NW_008756835.1:0-961 GCF_000715545.1 Opisthorchis viverrini | reverse complement strand
TTGAGATGAAAGGACCGGGACTGTGCGATTTCGTACCACTGGACAGTACCACAAACTAGAAGACGAAGGTAATGTAAGAGAAATGGTCACCAGTCCGCGAAGCACTGCTACCAGCTTCAAATTGCAACGATGCCTGCCGAAAACAACCTTAGACGCTAGGATTGTGTGCTGGTAGTAGAAAGTTAGGAACCTCCTTGAATATATATACTTTACGCGCATGTTAGCCCCCACGGGAGCAGTAGGTAGGCGTTTTGCTTGGTTAACAAAGTGGGTTTAGGAGTGGTGCAACTTCAATTATGACGAAGGCAGTTCCAGCTTTGCACGCTGATGTGAGCCACAGGCGTTGCAGGGTATCTTCCGGCTGTCCTATCTGTTTTTAAACGAATTTTTCAGCAGACGAAAGGTCCGTCTTTAACCGTCTGTAATGCACAGCGTTGCAAGATAAGCAACAGCCTTAACGGATCCAATCCAGCACTAAGAGACTGAACGAGATCACTTTTTTCGACTCCCCAAATTAAATGCCATGATCAGAACCACCGGTGATGAGCGAAACATCCGTGCTCTGGAGAGGTGTGGATATACATATGCACCGTATTGCAGTGCAACGGGGTAGCCCACGCTGCAGGACGTACCCAACAAACACGCGGATTTCATCCCTTGTTCCTTCTACAAATCTCCAGAGTGGCAAGCCCAAAAGAGCCATAATAGCGGTGTGTGCAATAATAAAGAAAGTGGGCTGCCGGTTATTTTAGCTGGTCGACGGAAAGTTGAGCTCAGTCAGTTTGAACAGGCAAGCAACAAACAGCCTCCGGGAGGAGCGGGTCACGAAGAAAGTATACGAAGCGGTAGCTACCACTGGGACAATGAAAGCAAAATGGAGATGTCCAGAGCCTGCACAACATGGCTAAACAATGACGTTTAAAGCAGGAGCCCTTTGTTTTGCCCTCCCTCGTTTTGTTTT
>NW_008756834.1:0-962 GCF_000715545.1 Opisthorchis viverrini | reverse complement strand
ATGATGATGATGAAAATGATTATACTTTTCTCTGGGTAGTTAGCTGAGGCTTACATAGGGTATGTAGATGGGGATGATGGCAGCTGAAGAGTCAGTTATGAGCTATAATTAGGTACAGCTGAATTGGGGTTCGTGTTGCATAAAACGGTTCATCGACATCCTAGACAGTAACACCCGGGGTGTAACCTTGATGCGTCACCGCGAAGAGACCTTGTGCTTGCCCACCGTGGTTATCCGGAGGTGCCTGCACTTCCAAAAACTCAATCAGTTGATCTCGATAGATACTGATGTTGGTCAGATACCATGTTTTACAACGATCCCAACGAAGCCTAAGGAGGATTAAAAGGATCCCATCGTGGATAGCGATAATTCGGTATCCGTAGCACGTACCTGAGCCATCGATGTGAGTGCCGGTGAATGTTTTTTGCAACTGAACTATCTGCTACACAGCCAAGCGCCCGTTTTCCAACTAACCCTTTTAGACGCTGTTCAATATTAGAAGCGCTCTCGAGGCACAAGTGTTCAAAAACCCGGAGATACCTCTGATCATATGTGTGCAAAAGGCGAGTCTTTGAGCCACACAACAGAACGGGTCGCACTCCAAATTGATAAGTGCGACCATTGAGACCCAGCGACGCTTTTACGATGCCACAAATGGCGCGAAATCGAGGATTGTGCATTGACTTCATCGGACACTTCCACCACCCAAAATGTTTCTCCTTGGATCACAAGAGAGATAATACACGCTCAGTGCGACTTTGCACTTTATGGGTGCACTGTGCATGTCGGACGACAGTACGTTGGTTAGACCATTCGAGATCTCTTGTACTTTATGTTAGTTTTAACAGAGTAGAGTGGTGTAGTCTTCACACCTTAGATCATCCTGGTTCTCGCCAGCCGTTCGGCGGAATCCTGCACCAGAACCGCTTTCCCGATCACAGCTATCACAGCCAAGAAGCCCA
>NW_008756833.1:0-962 GCF_000715545.1 Opisthorchis viverrini | reverse complement strand
CACGTTCGGCACAACGATTCAGGCTCCTCTTCAATGAGACTCAAACTTTCGTTGACAGTAGAAGAACGCAAAGCATTATTTTACGTGCTACTGAGCACGTGATCACGATAACTCGTA
Organism: Opisthorchis viverrini; assembly: GCF_000715545.1. NCBI lineage: Eukaryota > Metazoa > Platyhelminthes > Trematoda > Opisthorchiida > Opisthorchiidae > Opisthorchis > Opisthorchis viverrini. The sequence goes on along the minus strand of NW_008756833.1, from coordinate 845 downwards.
TGCAGAGCCATCAGCCAATCAAATGCGAAATTGTGGACAATACATACACAAAAACCGTGGAGGTACAAGGACCACAAATCAACTGTTCACTTCCAAACGATCTACATATAACTCCAGATCGTCCTTGGGGTTATGAGCGTTCCGAGGTCGTCGAATGCACGTCAAGCAATACGTGTGACTCTGTCAAATTTCGATGGCACTGGGTTGCTGGACCGGTGCCTCAGTTGTCCGTGGAACCTGATAAAATTGATAATGACGTGACTGGGAAAGGCAAACGTTTGATTTTATCGAAATTACCGCGCAGTGGAACTTACATCTTCCTATGTATTGTCCAATGTGATTGTGGGAACATTTCAAGCACGAGCGCCATATCAGTGACCTTGAATGTGCAACCAGACCAACAGGAGGACCGCCGATCGAAATCATCAGGCGTCCCTGACCCTGAGTTGGACCGGGATCAGGATGTATTGGATGATGAAGCGGTTGATATGGAACCGGGAGAGATTGGTAAAAGTGTCATGAAACGTGAAGCTACTCTACTCACCAGTGACCCTAATCAGACAGCAACCCTCGATGAATTACAGGCCACTATGGACAAAGGCAAAGAGGAGCACGTGCTGCTGAATACATCTGGTACTTATCTGGTCCCCACCGATGTCACAGCGCAGAAAAATATATTCAGTAGGACTACGCAGACGCCGTTGAAACAAGAGGAATCTCAGACATATGCTGTTAGGCGTGGTCCCAGCCATTCACATGTTATCGTGTTTCCCTCTCTTAACTTTGTTACCGGGATTGCCTCAAAAGGTCGACTGGAAGACGAGCAGAATACACTCGAGGATAGT
>NW_008756832.1:0-962 GCF_000715545.1 Opisthorchis viverrini | reverse complement strand
CCCCCCCCCCCCCACCTATCAGAGGTTTACGATGTCTTGGTATGATTCTCTACCACACGTATCACCAACACTTTACGAAAGAGAACTTTGCGGAGATTTTTCAACGCACAGTCAAAAAGCATGGTCGTTTGTCCACAGCAATCTATCACGAGGATCAGGTTTGGACACTGGGAGACCTGGACGCCTATTCGAATAAGGTGGCCAACCATCTGATCAGCTGTGGACTGAAACGAGGTGATGTGATTTTTATGTTGATGCAGCCTTCCGCGGCCTATTTGGGTATTTGGCTCGGAGCAGTGAAGGTTAGTTCTTTTTCTTCTTGAATAATACATCTTACACCATTCCACAACAGTTCAATTCCACTTCAAGCGAGGTCTTAAACTAATACAGTAGAACTCAGCTGAGCTGGGCCATCGCGAATGAGTTCGGACAACCAAACTAGATCACTGGACATGTTTTGAAAAGAAAATTTGTTTTTCTCGGCTCTCAGCTGTGAAAGCAGACTTTGCGAAACGCATTTGTTGAAGTCAGTCTGTGGTTAGTACTTGTACCAACCTATTACGAGCCTTATTAGAAAATGGTAGTCCACCCTGGTTGTCATAAATATCCCGGTTGGATTAACGGGCTAATAGTCCGGCGGTCATCGTCAGTATCATCATCACCATCGTGTATAACAAAACTATAATTAAGGACGGATGATTTGTTGCCCTACCAATACGGCAAATTCTAATATAAACATATGGAAGCATAAAGAAAAGTGGACTTCAGAAAGGAATCGGGTCCAGTTCGTTGATCGCCATAAGTCATTCAGAAAATAAGCGACAAGACTGGCACCTTGTATATCATTGACTTTCCTGTATCAGCATAGCTTGTGGCCTCTGTAGTCATGGTGTGACGGAGGATACTACTCATACGGTATGCAAGTAGTGTCTTTCTCGTAAGTGCGCCTCGCGTCCAATGGA
>NW_008756831.1:0-962 GCF_000715545.1 Opisthorchis viverrini | reverse complement strand
GTAATACACCGTGCGGAGCACGGTCTTGATATATGTAGTCTTTCCTCTGCATTATGGGCCATGAAAAAGGCTAAAAAGTTGTGTCCCCGCTTTACACAGAGACCAGCTCATTTTTATTTCTATGGGTTTTAGCCAAGCCAGGGGTCAAGACAAGCCTTCCACTTTGTGAAGATGAGCAGGCAAGCCTTATTATTCTGTTCTGTCAATTCAAGTCAAATAGCACCCTCTTGGAATTTCTCAACCCTAACAGCAGATTAGGTGGAGGCACCGCCATATTCGTTATCTATGTCTGTCGGATTTTGCGGTCTCTAGCGTGCGTATGCTTACGTTTTGTTGAAAATTTATTATTTTGTGGGGTGCAAACAAAGAAAGGCGATAGCGCCTCGCCTAGTGGTGACATAACTTAAGTAAGCTGCTTAATCGTCTTTTTTAGCCGCAAACTTCCGCGCAATTTTCAACGGAGGAGCAAGCAAATAATAGATGTTGTGCCATCTTGGGGGCGTTTAAATGTCAAGGAGGTCTTATGAAGCATCTGTAGATATGGATATATATTAATACACTTAAATGCAAGAGACCATAATTCTCCACTGCAATAAAAGAAGGTTGAATGTCATAAATTTGCATAGATATTGCACGAGTCGCGGTCCACCTCCCAGGTAAACAAGTATGCTCCTTGCCACCGCACTGGTTCCTCGTGCGGTTTTTTTTGTGCGGCAAAAACCGGGTGAAAATAGCCGTTATTTTGACACGCAACTGCTGTTTAAGTCATACTGCTGAACATTGTGCGGGCGTTCCTTAAGGACTGGCAATGCACATGATGGGCCTAGTTCTATCTCCATAGAGGAGTGCTTTTAGGACATTCCTCTTGGGAAACTATTGGCAGAACCTAGTGAAGCTGGGAAACGACGCCTAGACTGAGTATCTTTATCAACAGGCCTTTGGGCCAAATTCGTTCATATATG
>NW_008756830.1:0-962 GCF_000715545.1 Opisthorchis viverrini | reverse complement strand
AAACAAACAGGGGCTCATGCCAATACCTATGGGTGAAAAAAGGAAATCTTATGAGCCGAAACCCAGGAAGCAAGGTCGTATACCACCAACACCCAGGCGCTGTACGCTGCAGTGGGTTCCTTGAAAAACGAGCTACAAACTGTGGTAGTGCTAATCAAGTAGTTAACCGTCGCGGTCGCCAAGTATGCAGTACGCACGCTATTGAAGCACAAGGGGACAGTGATTCTCTGATGATAGTTGCTTTCTCACAGATGCACAGATTGGTACATAGAATTGGTACATACATTGGTTTTCGCTAAAACTTCCCGATCGGGTTTGCTTATGCTGTTTAGTAGCTTTAGTTTTCTTGGAAGGTACAAGGGAAAAGAATGTAGCGCCGCATCGGGCAGTAAGCTTGCTAGCACGAGACCTCACATAAAAGGCGCCAAAAAGTGCTTTGAACTAGATATTAGATGCAGCGTGAGCAACCGACGGAGGAAGGCTATTTCATGCATCAACTATATGAAGTGAGAAGAATCGTTGCCCAATAGAAGTGTGTGCTCTGAACTTGAAAGTCTTCTTACCATGTCCTCACCGGTAAAAGTTCTGTTGGCCAAACCTTTTTCGCACCTCATGATCGTACGACAGTTATTCCTGTCAATGACGACGATGGTCTTCAAGAATGCGCGCCTTCCTATCACCACTTCTTAAAACCCAGCCAGACAATTAGGACGTTGGAGATGCGTGCTCACAGGGCACAAGTACTAGGCCTTCTCGAAGAGGACTGTAACATAGGGAAAAAAGGTCAAGCACACTAAGACGCGTTTCATAATCAACGGGGTTGAGTTCGGCAGCCATTTTCGTAGCACTCCGTCGGACACGCTAAACGAGGGCCACGTCCATCTTGCGTCCTGAGTGGACACCTTTGTTGGCATATTCAAGAAGCGGTCTAAAAGGCCCCATAGAGTATCTGGAAGTTCATG
>NW_008756829.1:0-962 GCF_000715545.1 Opisthorchis viverrini | reverse complement strand
GAAGCCTTGTGGAGCTCGGTTGACTTCCTGTCATGTGTGGAGAGGGGGTGTCCATTCGTGTTTGATAATTACACGAACATGAATACTACCTGACCTGATGTGCTGGAAGTTCGTAAGCCCGGCACGTGACGCAGGTGGTAGCCGCGTAAACAAAAATGGATGGGAGGTTGTAGTGTGCATGTGTCGGCTAAGGTGGGACAGGAATTATCACGTGATTTGAGTGTTTGTGACGCGTGGTCTAGTGAGATCAGAGCACCCACTCAGTTCCCCCTCCCGGGAACTGCACCAAGTTGCAATGAGATCAATAGAGTCACCGCCGGTGGATGTAGCTTAAAATTCGAGCGCTCCAGGAGGATTCGTTTTACTCGTGCTTTTCTTTGAGTTTCCAGCCCAGCGTTGAAGACATCCAAGGAATGGCCTTAATAGGTTGGTCTTTTCAACACCAAGTGGAGCTTCTGGCCTTTCCATCAATATTCTTTCCTCGAATAGTCTCTGGCACGTTTATCAAGAGCATTCAGCTGGACGCATTTTCACGTTATCCAGCTGGCTGACTGGAGTTTTTTGTGAAAGAGTCGAACGGGTACCGCTCAACACAGGTATCCAAGTAAGCCTCGTATTCGAGAAATACTCTCATTTGCAAACCAATTTGGTTTTCACGACAGATTCAACTGAATTTCTCGTTTATGCTATTCTACAACTGAATGTGCTGCACACAGGCCGCCTCATGATTCAGTTGGCACGATATTCGAGATATCGCAGTATATTTCCATAAAGGAAGTTACTCGCAAGGTTGCTTTCGAAGAGTTTTCAGCAACCCTGTAAGCCTCGTTTTGTTCTCCTGGGATAAAATCGATATCGTGTTGAGTCACACAACTCTCAGGTGCTCTTCTGCGCTTTGTCGGTTAGTGCAACTACGTTTCATTGGGCTTTCCACATCCCCATACACCGCCAAGTTTTCATAA
>NW_008756828.1:0-962 GCF_000715545.1 Opisthorchis viverrini | reverse complement strand
CCTAAAAGACTGTCCATTTGAAAGGCCCGAAATCTGAAATTGTTCAACCAAAAGGTGAGTAAGATAAAGCACTCTGACGACCAAGAGCTTCCCCATGATTTTTCGATGGTATTTAAATTTTATTAATATATGAACGCGTAGAACGTCATTCAAACTTAATGTAATTCTTCATTTTATCTGATCGTCTAAACTTCATCAGAACGTTTCCATCAGGTATATTCAACATGAACATTCGCGTCTAGTACAATTGCGCCTTGGTAAGACAGTGCCTAATGCCTCACGGGTAATTACTGCAACCATTGGTATTTTTAAGTTTTAGATTTGTTGCAGTCATCCAGTCGCAATTCACCGACATCTGACATCCCCCGTCGGCTAAAACCTCTATCGAACGCATGTGACTAAAGTTACAAATTGTGTCGTTCTCGATTCAACCCAAATTAACACAAACACAGCTGAGTACTGATATGCTTTTCACTCGTTAGTCATGTTTTATAAATTTCTTATCAGTGTCCAAGGTTGTTGACGTGCCTGTTCTCCCAACTTCAAATAAAAGTTTCCCTGATATTTCTGGTCAAATTTTTTTCATGAAAACAAGCCACTGACTGTAGAAGTCGGTTCGCAATCGAAACTTTCCTGGATCCATCGTTTTGCTTGGGATGAAAATTACATTTTGTCCCAAACAATTGTCATCTTACTGAGATGCTAAATCTGCTATTAGTATTCATCTGTTCGGTAGTTTTTCTTAAATTGCGTTTGTGAACTAATAAATAGATTGTTTCGTTGCCATTCTAAAGCGCATTTGAAAAATGCAGGATTAGTGAAGTGAGCTTAACATAGAGAAGAAATTTCTGGCTGTCTATCCTCGCAACCAATACGTCAGATAGCTCACTTTAATGGCTTGCATAGTGAGTGAGAATTGAGTGCTTAGACAATTATATACTGGCAGCAATACAGGTAGACCC
>NW_008756827.1:0-962 GCF_000715545.1 Opisthorchis viverrini | reverse complement strand
ATTTTAACTTTGAGTATGGTTTATCTTAAAATAAGACCCGAAAATATAAATGACAATCGCCTTTTTACCCTAGAACATACCCCGCTTCTCCGGGTTTCGGAAGTGAATTTTTTGTGACCTGGGCACTCGGAGAGACTCCCTTTGTGTAAAATAGATTATCAGCCTCATGGAACAACAACGCGACACTCGGAAATACTGGTACTTGGTTGATACATAGTCATGAGGATGTCATGGCAAAGCGGGGAAAGTGAGCGTGGAGTTTATACAGAAAAGCTCTGTAAACTCGGATGAGACGATAGGCAACTAGGTGTCAATGCTGCAGCATAGAACTGGAATGGACATACCTGAGTTGCTCCGGGTGACGCTACCAGGCGAATTGTCCTGCCTTCCTTAAGTATTTTGCCGGAAACTGGCCGAGCGCAGAACGACTAACGGCAGGCAGTCCAGTTGGGGAGTCACTACAGGTTTCTCACTGGAGACGTGTGCGTAACATGTCCAGGGTTTCTAGAGGGGACCACGCGAATTCTTTTTGGGAACGCTGGACTCTTGTGCTTGCTCTCTTTAGCGTTGTAGAGCTAGAGCCTATCTCCTTCAAACCTTGGGCCATTTTATCGGGCGTGTTCATTACCTATCCCTTCTTAACCTTGCCAGCTTTATTAGCTGGGTTTTTGGTCGTGCGCCGCCGCCAGTAGCCAGTCAAGTGTCATACTATCAGGACGTTGTTGATCAAATTTTTGGATACCCGAGTTTTTCAGGTCCAAGGCGCTAGGTTTAGCAATCCTGAATTAAGACAACCGCGGTTATTTTTTAACTTCGCTGCACTGTGTTTTTGATGTCATTGACGGCGCAAATTGGTGTATACACTCGCTTTCAAAATGTTTATGAATTGAATTAACTGGCAACGCGGTCCATGACTTATAAAACCGCCGTAATATGTAAACGTACTCACAAAATCATGTCTC
>NW_008756826.1:0-963 GCF_000715545.1 Opisthorchis viverrini | reverse complement strand
CCGTCTTTAGGATCGTTCACGCTATCATTCACTGCGGTTACTTGTTGATATTTCAGGACCCGTACTTATGTGCGCCGCTGATTTTGAGGCTTTGAATCTGCATGGTTGCCTAATCCAATGACCAACGGAAGCCCTTAAAAGTTATAACCATATGCCTTCCCGCTTGACATGCCCGCGCCCAGAAATTATAAAGACGCCTTTGGTGATTAACCGTTTCCATTTATTTGGTGCTCCGGTACAACCGTGGAGCATAATCACTACAGATCTTGTCCTCCTTAGACCACCCTCACCATACAAGGAATTGGAGAAGGAAGGTGTAATCAAGTTAATGTCGGATTTTACTTTGGCACAGGCCCTAGTGTTATGAGAGCAAAAATAACGGTTGCCTAGTTAGTCCAACTGTCGACTATGAAACATCCGTGCCCTCCGTATTGTGGTAATGTCAAGGGGCAGCTATTAAGTGCGATATTAAAAGAGAATAAAAATGAAACTGAAGGATGTGTGCAACGCTGTCGGAAAGCTTTTCCACCTTATGGCTGTAGCTTGATCTCCGGAATTTCAAGGCTTAAGTGTCTGCTGTCCTGTGTCCATCGATGTCGCCGTAAAACAATTAAGCGAGTATGCGGATGTTTGGTATCGAATCTGGTTTGTTAGAGTAGAATACTGAGACAAGAAGGATGCGTGAGGCTTAACTAAACAGACTCTTCTTCCATAAAAGTATTTTGCAGGAGACCCTTCGTGGGCCAATGACCGGGTTCAAAGTGCCTGCCCTGCAACTATTAGGGACCAACTGTCCAAGCCACGTTGGCACAAATACTGACTATATCGGGGTTGAGATCTTGCGTCTCCAAAAGTATCAATGTGCTGACCAATATTTTACGTACAACACCTGATTCGATTCCTCATCTCCTGTCTTTGCCGTTTTCCTCGTCTACACGGAATGACACACAGGATCGAGGCTTT
>NW_008756825.1:0-963 GCF_000715545.1 Opisthorchis viverrini | reverse complement strand
CTTCTAGAACACCAGTTTAAAGCATCCACGAATAGACCACACCTCTTCACCGCGTCAGCGCATGCGAGTGCTGAAAAATGGCCCGGCCTGCTTGGTTCCCTGCAGCATCTTATGTCTAGTCACCTGCAACGTGTTCGGGTCTCGAGCTTTCCATTTTCCAGTGAAACATTGCAAAACAAAGCGAAAACTCAAAAGGATCCAAGATCTGGAAAAGGCAAAGATGAAAGGGATGCTGAATTTACGGAATCTTCCACTGAAGGACAATACATGCGCTCATCTTCTCTCCTAGCCACTGCTGATTTCAATGTCGTTGTGCATTCTGGAATGGAACCTATGACACTAACTATTTACAGGTTAGTGATCGTTGAAATCAATTAGCAACCGGAGATGTGTTGACTTATCTCTTTTGCATCATACGCTTTATTTGCTTGCCGTTTATGCTTGTTTTTGGCTGGTTGTAGGAGTTATTTGCATTTGGTTTCCGCTGTTCTCTGTTCTCTAGCTTGGTTTTTCCGATTATTTTTCACAAAATCCAAATGTGAGACCTTCCCTTAGTCTAGACACCAGTTAGAGTTGTGTTCTTCTGAATTAGAATTAGGCTACTCGACCACTTATATACGCTCCAAAGCAAGTGGCATGTTTGTATGGTGATTTGAATGGATATCGCATCTCTTACTTTACCGAATCTCATCAGTTAGGGCATGCTGGAATGTTGTCACATTAAACAACATATTTTTGAATGACAGCTAAAGAGGTACACCGATGTGGTATTTTAAATGGCTTGATGTATCAGTTCCAATTCAGTTTTCCATTTCTCTTCGTTCCACCTGACTTCTGTTTTCCGCGTAGGGTTATATAAAACATAGTGCCATGCGGAATGCAACCATTGACGCTGTCAAGCGGAAAGCTTTGTTTACTGATCCTCCGAGTTTTGTATCCTGATAATTCGTTTATCTCAAATTC
>NW_008756824.1:0-963 GCF_000715545.1 Opisthorchis viverrini | reverse complement strand
CACTGTGAACAGAATAGGAGGCTCACACAAACGAACGCGTGAAGAACCGTTCTAGATCATTCAAGGTGACACGTGGTGATGCGCGGTTTACAGTGAAGAGGAATCATCAACAAAAGTGGCTTAGACCCAAAGTTCATAGCCCAAGCCCACAAAAAAGGGCATAGAATCTCAGCGCCTAGCGAAATTGTTGTAGCACTTACGGATTCACGGGCAAACAAAAATCCGCGAGTGACACTCAAGAGAAAATTTCACCTGAAGAGTCATGATGCAGAAGCATAGGGGTTCGAACCGGATCAAAATTGTTTGTAATCCCCGGACCCATCAGCCGTACCTCGTACGTAATCATATAAATTAACAAAGCCGATCTAATGGGTGAATCAAAATGTATATTATTAATTAATTACCCATCCATCCTGAAACTCACTCAAATAGGCAACTTGTTAACCTGGCTTGAGAAGCATTTGCCTGAAAAAGCGAAGCTGTCCAGAAGTGAGACCACCGATTACTTAGCATGACCATCTAACTTTGCGAGTTCTAAATTAGTTTTGGATTCTTTTTAACTGATTAATGATTAGTTGTGTCCTATTGCCATGACAGCAAGAATAATACGGACGTGATGGTTGTAGACCTAAGTACAGTGGTTTAAATATAACTCAGTTGTATGAATCCCTTTTTTCCTGTTGATTTGTAATTCAGTCAACCAGTATATACTAACCATCTTTTGTTGAAAAGCGAAGCAGCCAGTGTACGCATTATCAGCTTTGCGAGTGAGGAACAGAAACTTGCTTCAAATAGGTATAGAATACTTTCAGTCCTTCAGTGTTCCGCCTCTTAGGTTGGCCGACTTAACTTCAGGCCAGTTTGCATCATAAGCGAGGGATTCAGCTGGAATTTGTTTGGGTGCATTCATTTGCATCCACTTTGTGTTCAAGTACAAGATATGTTTCGCGGTCAGAGAGAGAG
>NW_008756823.1:0-963 GCF_000715545.1 Opisthorchis viverrini | reverse complement strand
ATTAGGAATCTGCCAAGGAATCAGGTTTATGACTATCTTTCTTCTAACTGCATCCGTACCCGGGGTAACAAAACTAACAGACCACAAACCACAGTAGATCACGAGTGCACGATGAAGGCTAAAAAACCAGCCTCTGGAATACAGTAGACCTCTAACGGCCAAAAGGATGATACCCCACGAGAGAAACAAGTTTATACAAATTTTATAGGAATTTTATAGGACTAGCGGACGTTCAGTATGTTACTGAGAAAATGGCTACAGCTGACCTAGAGACAGAGGAGTGAGATCATCACCAGACTTAAACGGGCTCTAAACAGAAAGCTGAAAACGTGAGCAAGAGGTCTAATATCCATTGCTACAAACAGTAACCACAAAGTTGGAGACCATGATTCAAACATGATTCATCCGGCATCTACCATGTAACATTGAAAAATGGGCAAGTGCCAAACGCTGTTTGGACAACTAAACATCACGCCAAGTGGACCCAATCAAATGAAAAACAACGCGTGTTTCTCAATGCAATCAATGTAATCTCTAGCAAACTAAAATATAACATTCACTTCACTCGCGTGAGTTATCTTCGTAAGAACTCCCAAGGTTAACTAAAAACAGTCTGTGGGACTTCACTATAAATTCACTGGTTGTGAGCCAGCTTCAGTCCTGATAAAAATATCTGGTTACGTTGTGCAATTGCTCGCACAGAAGTAATCATCCCCAGTGTGTCGACTGAACAATATGGCAGCAAGTCTCCCGGGGGCCGCGTGGTGATTTTTTACGTACAGTATTTCGCTGTAGAAAATTTCCTACCCATAAATGAAATCGTCGGGTAGTTTTTAGTGCAATCTTTGGCTCACCCAAACCGACTCACGGTTTAATACAGTTTAATGCCGATCACCTATTCATTTTATGATATTTTCCCTATAACTCACTTTAGACACCCACCTCACAGATAGGAGCTTATTA
>NW_008756822.1:0-963 GCF_000715545.1 Opisthorchis viverrini | reverse complement strand
GATGCCATCAACCAGCGCTTAGCACCGACTTAGATTAGTTTAGTTTTCGTTTAGCTTACCTACCTATGTGAAATATAACATATGTGGGCTTGCAACTCTCAAGAATGCCGTTATAATTGGTCTGATACTTGTGAAGTTTGTCAGATTCTGTGTGCTTCTTCTGAAGCTGAGGTTCCGTTATCTGATAAAGAGTAGTATACGGTGATTTTGGGTCGACCAGTGGGACACGCAGAAACTAATTCGGTGATGACAGTACCCCATCGAATTCGTGAGACGCTGGGTGTTAGATCGTCTGTCGCGACTTGCAATCTATTTACAGACATTCCTTCACCAATCGTAGGGACTCAATCACCGCCAGCTGAACAGCCAAATCTGTTTGTATTTGAACTGTTAAATTTTTTTCTGTCCGACGGATCAAACAACAGATCTGTAATTGCGCTTTAGTCGGTATTTGTTGCTTTAATCTTTTGCCTCACAATCAAGACCCTCAAGGTCAGCAAGCCTGAGTAAGTCTTGGAACAGAGCGGCTTTTCAGGTGATGCTTGCGCGTGCAGACAGCCTGTATGAGACGGATTGCATCACTGGCAGGTTTTCAATTGGTATACAGCTGCAGAAGAAAATTAAAACAGTTATCTTTTAAGTTTTTAGTAGCAAAAGAAATTATTATATTATGACAAACTAGTTTTTGTTTTTACTGAATGTTCTATAACATAGGTGAAAATGTGTGTTCATTCTAGGTTTTGATGATGTTTGGCTCATCTTCCGATGTCTGCCAAAATAAATAGGCCCGACCGTACAATTCAAACTGGAAGGCCATATTCGGTAGGAATGTTTGAGTTGTCCAGTAGGAACCATCAACAATCACCACCTGCCAGACACCTCCTAGCTGTCTGTCGGCGAACGATTTCAAACTATCGCTCAGCTTTGTCATATCTTCCTCCGAACTGATGGATCTAAATTCAA
>NW_008756821.1:0-963 GCF_000715545.1 Opisthorchis viverrini | reverse complement strand
GTCGACTGTGGCAAGGCAGGTTGTGTCTATCCCGTTGTCAAGTTTTACACAATTCTCCATTGGGATGGAATGTGGCTTCGTCAAATAACGAGGTGAAAAGCACACTTGTGTGATACGAAAAACGGTTGTGGAAAGTCTGCAGCTTATGTAAATGCAACTGTTGAACCTACAAGTCCCAAACCCTCCGGTTCAAAGCACTTCATACGTCAAGGTATGACAGTTTTAAGCAATTATCCACATACGTTTTTTTGGAATTTCAATTCAATTCTCGGGGAAAATCGTATGCACAGAAACTGTCGATGAGATTACATCACTTGCCTGTCCCAGTCGTCTTGTCTACCCTGCCATTGCGTTGACATTTCAGCCCGACTTTCCGAACCTATCCGTCTGCCAAAAATCCACGCACTGAACCGATGCACAGCCTTAGTTGTCTTGTGGATATACCTTTATTTGTTGGTCCAGTGCCTATAAATCGTGGGTAGTGGATCCTGGGATAAGACGTTCTTCTATTTTGATTGCGCTACGACTCTGATCACGTTAATTCGTTTCAGAACATTCACTGGCGCCTCCGACGTGTCACTTGTTTTGTTGTCGGTCTGGCATCACAGTGGGTGACATCGTCGACCACTGTCCAGCACTGCACAGGTGCCGTGCAATCCACCGAACACGTGTTACCCTTCGAAACAGTTTAAACCTTTCTTGCCATTGTAAGCCTCTTGCAGCTATCCGACCCCGGTCCAGCAGTCGTGAAAATGTGGACACAATATCGCGTTTCAAAGCGCGCAATAAAGGAGCATACCAGCAGCTAAATTTCTAAGGACCGTGCTATCCGAAAACTTGCGGAAATCGGTATTAGTGCACTGCTGATGATGACTACACAAATCAGAATGTATAGGCATAATAAAGGTTTTTAGTTTTGCTGACAATGGTAAGCTGCCACACGTATAAAAATAAATACAATGC
>NW_008756820.1:0-964 GCF_000715545.1 Opisthorchis viverrini | reverse complement strand
TAATGGTGCGATCGACCAAATTCGGATAGCGTGCTGGACAGCTGCACCGCGTGCAGCATAAAGTAGCGCTAGAAGGGAGAAGTTCTGGTAAGCGTCGACTGGTGGGATGTGTGCTACAGTATCTTAACGCGAGTCACGACAATCCACCCGTCAATCGTCACACGCGTTGCATCACTCTGATCATTCTGAATAGATGGATGGTCCGTGAGTGACTTGCGCTGCGTGAAATACTTCAGCGGGTACCTTTGAAACTGAAGCCAGTAAACCTGCGAGGGCATGATCCCATATATTCGTCCCCACAAGGAATGTACCATCCAAGTTTTAAAACTATTACTAGAAAGTGATCGAACAACACTCGGTCACTCCAATCATAAGCTGTCAAGCTTGTCAATAGTAGTGAAAGGTCCTCACAGTAGTTTCTCGACAATATCGGTGAATCTGGGATGGCCCTACTATCGTGTATCAAATCCCAGATCACCAGAGCAATCAGTCCTGCAGCATCCCAGAATTTCTGCATAACACTCAGTCCTGAGGTCACATTCTGACTAGCCCTTTATCTCAGTAGATTAGTCTGCCGAAGGAACTTCTTGCTATGGATATCATAGATTTGAAACGCTCTTTCTAACTTCATAGTTTCGCCTACACCCACTGCCGTTCAAATAAGTGGTTTGACAAGTACTTTGAGCTTTTACGTCAAACCACGTATGGTATTCAATACCGGCAGCTTGACTACTCGCGTGCTACTACCACTACAACTGCTTTTGGCAAATCTCTATAAGCTGCGTGGTAATCCTATGGAGGCCTTCAAACACAGGCCTGTCACAACCTTCGACCACTGGCACCCTATTAAAGTATTGAAGAAATGCAAATGTTTGGTACAGCATCACATTTATAATAGCGTGACACTAATTGTGGTTTATTCACGTGCATCTATCCCTCCGACGATATCACACAACCGCGCTGG
>NW_008756819.1:0-964 GCF_000715545.1 Opisthorchis viverrini | reverse complement strand
AACACATGATACGGCCGGATATACTAAGTGGTTTGGAGTGAAGTTGAAATTCTATTTTTTGTGAAAAAACAGGATGATATCTTCACAATAGCACCCACTGTCTCAAGTACTCCACGGTTACAACTGTGGTGGATGCTGAAACTTCACCTGCTGAAAACCGTTCCTCAGGTAAGCGATAGTACGCCAAAAATGCTCACACAACTGGTTGATTTGTGCTTTTCCGCCTTTCCGCATATAGCAGTACGTTGACAATATTTGGCTACCAAAGAGCATACGCACTCGACGTGCACATACTCACACGAAGAAGACTGAACCATTTGGTATGAGAACCAATCAGGATAAAACCTCAGAACTTCGGATCTGGTTACCGAGCCTTTGGAAAATGTGCTCATATAAATATTCTCGAGAAACCAGAAATAATTGTTTAGACTGTGGTGAGGTAGTAGAAGAAACCATGTATGGTAAGTTGAGCTTCTACTTGAAATTTGGGGGATTTTTGGTGTGACTGAAAGGTCATTCGTCGTTTTGATATCCATAACAATTCCGAAATATCCCTGATATATGCGTCCTAACCTCTGACACAACTACAGATCACAACTTTGAAGACTCTGATAATCTACAACGCATACTCGAACTTATCTCAGGTACAAGTCATTGGTTAGATTATTCGTTTCCCGTGAGACATCGTCACTCTGATCATTTATATGATCATTGGCTTAGTAGCATGCACTCCAAATTAGTGCATTTCGGTCCTGAAATGAATAAAAATATCCAGATTAACGTCGATCTGTTCGGATCTCCCAGAAACTCGAGATGCATCCGGCTGATTAGCCCTAAAATCGAGGTTCAGATATGTATTGCGTACCGAAATACTCATGGAAGATTCTTCTTAATTGCAGAAGGAACCCGTTGTTTGAAACCCGGTTAGAGTGCTCGGGACAGGCCACATTTATTCGGTCTGAGA
>NW_008756818.1:0-964 GCF_000715545.1 Opisthorchis viverrini | reverse complement strand
AATTGTGACTATTAAACAGCTTACGAGGGAGTATTTTCTGTTGAGACGTCTGTCATTTTACACGGGGCGCTGGTTCCAGATGAACAGCTTGGACGAGTATTGATACTTTGTGGCAAACTTCGAATATCCGGCCTCCTCTGAGTGAATGTGTAAAGCGCTAACTCTGTTTTTCATATGCAGATTTCATATCTAGTTAGCCTGTTTGCTTCGGTGAGAGCAATAGGGTAAACGGTACCTCAGGGTAATCAGTCTTGGTGAAAGAGAAAGTGATGGTTAGTGTAAGGGATTTCGACATACTGTGAGAGCGTATTGCGATTCGAGGTGCGCGGGACCGAAGACCACTGGATGCCGACAACCTTGGTCGAGTTAGGAGGGATTAGAATGTTTAAAGCAATCAGTGGCTGCATGCATCCTTGTTTTCATGTCTGGATGAATACGTACGAACATGACCATACCTTACAAAAGGAAGCATTCGGGTTACCAGGCTCGGGGTGAGAGCTTTTGTGGAAAGTAAGAAAGCCGGCTACAAATCACCTCAGGGTGTCCACGGTCTCAACAGTCGCGTCCAACTCATGCACATTCTGTAGTTGACATGATTTGGAATCGCGCAAAAAGTGGTGAGTGGTTTCTGGGATGAGAAATGGGGTTTTTTGAACTAACAAGATATGCTTTAAGTGCTTTAAACCCAATGATACGACTCAACTGTGCAATGAACCCGATTACGGCATACGGCAACATGTACTGGCACATCCTATTGACGTGGTTAACTAGATAGTTGCTACACCGGGAGATGTGATGTTTTCATTGGGTTTCCTGCACCTGTGAGTCACAGAGATGAACACTTATACATTCATCGACAACGGATCAGGCGTGACGTTGCCCCTAGAAACAACTTCAGATTTTTAATTTTCTAGGAAAGTGATTCAGAACTAGTATAGACGTAATACACTACTCACAAAGTTGC
>NW_008756817.1:0-964 GCF_000715545.1 Opisthorchis viverrini | reverse complement strand
TGTTACAGGCAATTTAAGGCCTAACTTGGCAACCTTGCCTATTAGCGGTCAAACCCATCAATACCTTTAGCCAGAAACTGTGTACAGTTGTTTTAAATGACGCGAAAAATATGATGTTGTCATTACTATTAGCTAATTTATATGGCTCCACCATCAAACAGTGATGTGGCTTGGATTCAACACCGTTTGATATCAGAAGCTACGTCGGTGAGTTCGGAAACCTTGTTATTGTGACCAGAACTGTGGGCAATATTATGCGGGCCATTCATATTGGATGTCGTGAACATAGTGCTCGCTTGTTCATCCTTACTTCTTGATGATAGTTGCGAGGAGTAGACACAATTTGTGAATGCAACGTCCTTTGGATTGAGCTGGCACAAATTTATGGGGGAACCCGATTTTGTTCAAATAATTGCGCATTGAACCTATCTTGTCCAGACCTTACATGAACGCATTTTCGAAAACTCCGGTGGCATATCTTGCTTGAGAATTTCGTCACGACCAGCTCACAGACTTGTATACTCCAAAGCAGTGCGACATTTCGGCAATTTTGTATTTTCTGATTGAAGAAAATGCCGTTCGTTCAAGGATGTTCTGAACGGTCTGCTCTTATTGACTGCTCACACCGGGTCCCACTGGGGGACATCTTTATTGATCAAAATGTGAAGAGCTGATTGGCTCGACCCCTAATTTGTTCGTCTGGTGATCAGTAGCTGCATTCAGGCTAACCAATGAGGTTGTCTCGAGAATATTTCTGCCAATAGTAAGCTGATTGATCAATTTTGCATGATGGTGCTGGCTTCCCCGAAAAGCCTACTGGAATAAAATTGTTGATCATTCTAGTTGCTTCCTCCTTTGGGTTGATAAGCTGGTTGCAGAACAGTTAACGTGATCAAGCTGATGCCGCAGCAATTTGTTATCCTTAGAATCGATGCATATGCAGAGCCATTTGCTCAAATCAATC
>NW_008756816.1:0-964 GCF_000715545.1 Opisthorchis viverrini | reverse complement strand
TTTCCAAGCTCTGCGGAATTCTGCCAGCTGCGAAACATCATTTCCCCATGATTCTTCACAGAAACGTGGGTTTCGTAACTCCAATCTATACAGCGTAAATTCTCATCACTTATCGTCGAGGCTTTCACAGGAATGTGACAGGACCGTGCGCCAAAAACTTGGAGAAACCTGAAGATGTTTGTGGTCCTAACAAGCTTAGTCGGAATACCTTGACAAACTGATTCGTTCGCTCAGCTACATATTCGTTATTAACCAAACTAAAGTAGTGTAAGATAGACAAAACAATACAAGAAAGGAGTTATTCGCGTCAGTGACGGTGACTATTTAGATAGTAATTTTGCCGGGCTTGTCAGTGTGTAAAAACAAACAGACGTGCAATTAATAATCGAATTGAATGCACATGAACGTATCGCTAGTTCAAGCCAAACTGGCTACCAGCTTTAGCGTCCCCAGAACTTCGTTGTTAGGGGACAAGATCTAAGTCCCCAGTCGGTCCAAATAAGGCGTAGTGAGATTTGTGTATACGGAGGTTATCGTGCACAAACCTACACAAAAACTGTGGTGTGTCAGAAAATGGTTTCCTCCTTCAAGGTGTTGCCATGCGATGAATCGCGCGATATTGCATCACGAATCGTTGGAATTACATCACACGCTTCTTTTTCGAGTTTTCAACTACCGGAACATTCAAAGCTGTCGCGCAGCGTCTGGTGAAGATACAGTCACATTCTTTTAACAGACCACAAATAGTCACGGATAAACGTTTGAAAACTGCAAACAAGAAAGTTTGCAACGACGGGGAATTTGATTTTCGAGCGGTAAGTCCTTTAGGAGGAAAATTCGGTCGTGTAAATCTAAAGTTTCGTCTTCTTTCTGGACACGGTTGAACGAAACAAGGGTTCACTTAACTTAAAGATGCCGAACGCACTTCAAGTAGGCCAAGAGGCATATATTGATGATTTCAAGT
>NW_008756815.1:0-964 GCF_000715545.1 Opisthorchis viverrini | reverse complement strand
GAACAACAGATCCGTCAACCTTTGAACAGTAGGAGAGTCACGGTTCCCTCAAATCTGTGTGTCACTTAGTGTATCAAAATCACTGTTACTCTGTGCGTCACGTATAACTTTTGAATGTGCTCATCTGAGACTGGTTAAATTAATTTTAACTGACAGCATCTCACTGCTTGTTTTCCAGCTGTCCTGATGAAATATCTCAACGGTATTCGTTTTCGTGTGCTCCCAGAGAAAAATGACAACTGGCTTAGCTGTGCTTGCTTATCATATAATTGGCAGGTGTATCCTCTGATAAGCTAGAAACATACTTCAAGAGTGGATGAGGAAGAAATATTTCTCAGGCAGCTCATGGAATACAAGACAGGAAAACAGAGGGTGGCTAAATTCAACATAGGTTTGAAAGCGTTAACGATAAATTTCGGGCTGTGTAAGAATGTTCGCTTTGCATCCGAGCATAATCTGAGGATAACTGAAGTGGGTAGTTAATGATGCTTCACCGTGCTTTACCGGGGCAATCTTGGAGTGCGCGCGCCTTTAATTGTGGGGAATGAAAGCCGTTGAGCAAGTAGTAGTATAGATATGGTTGGATGAGCAGGAATCTCACTTCCCAGTACTTCGAAAATTTCAGCAATCGCGAACACTCTTGAACCCTGCTTGTGAATACATTATATCCAGTTTATTTTGTGCCCAAACAATAAACACATGTTCGGTATGTTTGTATTGGATGGGATTATTATCAATAGGCAGGCGATTTGCACACATGGAACAAAAATAATGAGCAATAAAGTCCCCTTATGAAAGACCTGTAGGTCAGAAGTGTTACGGAACCGTGGACACACGTGTCTCCAAATGAAATTCGGTTGGTGAATGGGTGTTTAGGGACAGACCTAACGTTACACCGCGTTTAGGAACAACAACACTCTTCTTTCGATGGTATGTGAAGCTTTAGTATAGTCAGGGATAAGTG
>NW_008756814.1:0-964 GCF_000715545.1 Opisthorchis viverrini | reverse complement strand
CAGTACCAAAGTATTTACCCAACAGTTCATTAGGAGTCGCCGTTCTGAATAGCCTGGATTTCTTCACCTCTCCAGGTTGTCGCGATAACGGTAGAGTTATTTGACTGCTGACGAAGACCAAAAAGAGTCCCGTTCAGGTCCCTGTAGTCATTGTTCCTGTTTGGATGATTTTATCCAAGTTAACTCTGAAGAGAACTATGAGCTCGAAAGCCAGTTACGTAGAGTGTGAATGCTGCTAAGCTGGACCGAAATTAGTCATGGCCCTGACCCAGTTGAACATCTCCGATGGTATCCTCTCCATGTAGTGAATTGTTCCATTGGTAGCAAGTGTTATTGTCCCGTGTGCCCCTTTGTATCCAACATTTCTATCAAAAGAATAAACACCTTTTACCCCTGCTCCAATGAGGGCGCCTCAAGGAAACGAGAGAGAAGCAAATTCACGATTACTTCAAATGACGAGAATGTGACACTGCCGGTTTGATGACACACTGTGTGTTCCGCATTCACCAGACTCTCCTAAATGTGTTTCGCGGACTGGATCTGGTCCACGTCCACGTGTTCCATTCATCTTTCTTCGAAGGAACTAGAAGCCATCAAAGTCGAAGTTATCTGGTTTTCATGTGAAGTCAGACGTGAATAGACAAAAATCAATCAATTAATAATTCACAAAAATATCGTACTTTACATAGCCGATCAGAGCTTTGCAGCAAATCAAATCGAATTATCACCACGGCCAACATACGATGGCATGTTTTTAGATTCAGTAGGACATCAGAAAGGGATCCACATGAACTGTGTCATGAGCAACCTCATTAAATTTGAAATATCAGGCATCAGAAAAACATGTACGGAAAGCATGAAAGATTTAAAGGAACACTGTTTTTCATATCCCAAATGATTTCAGTGGTACTCTCGGGCACTGGCCTTTAATTAGGCAGTTAACCTGATGAAATGCGAGTTCTGT
>NW_008756813.1:0-964 GCF_000715545.1 Opisthorchis viverrini | reverse complement strand
ACCGAAAGGGTGCTACAGCTGAACGCTAGTCAAAGGTTTACCCCTCTTGGACATCTTGGAAATTGGGAAACAGGGAGGCGGAACCTCTCTAGATGCACGTCGCTTTTCACTATGGGAATACTTTTTTGTAACTTTTCCATCTCTTCCAACGCGCCCCTCAATCGACACGGCAACGTGGATTACCGATTTGGCTGTTACCCACCTCTTCACAAAGCAGAATCTTAGTCTTTCCCGTTGATACATAGATTTGTACTTTATTCACTTTAACTTGACCTGAGTGTCACCACTATCATTCTAAAAGTTTGTCACGTGACTGATAACTCAGATTGTTGTCTCATATTGAAACAGTTCAAAATCCGTTTGACTAACGTCTTCGCTCAATCATAAATTGCTCAAACAAAGCCCTCTCGTGACCTCTGTGCAATATCCTGATAAGTGTGCATAACGCTTGAAAGCCTGAAGTCCTCACAGGTACTTAAGGTGAAGTGGTTCAGCGGTTATAATGCGAAACAACTGACCTGAAGGCCCGTAGTTAGTACCCGATCCTGGCCTTCTGATTGCTCCTCTCTAGGTTGTGGCAAGACGACGCTATCTCAATCTAAGTTCTGCTTGAGATTCGTGCGACATCTACGCATCAAAGTGATGCCTAAGCTGAGCGACCATTATTATTGTTATTGTTTCATTAACGGTAGTAGTATTAACTTTTCGATAATTTCGAGGTCAGCATGCCTCATTGTTCACGACATCTGCTTGTCAGTTCAAGTCTGCAGAGAAAATGGACTACAAAAGAGTCTTATGTGACAATTTACCACACTTGCCAGCCACGATTCTTTCATTCAAATTCTCGGTAGTACAGATTTAACAAATAACATCTTGCTTAGCTGAAGTTACATTCAAGAACTGCAGGATGAATCGGGACAAAAACGTCTCCTTTACTGGGGTCGAGATGGCTCAACTGGTTAGA
>NW_008756812.1:0-964 GCF_000715545.1 Opisthorchis viverrini | reverse complement strand
TTCGCGAGGGTTACAAACAAAGGGGACTTTCCTTTGCTGGGAAAAATTCGGGATTGAAGAAGGGAACCGAGATTATGTTGCATTGACTAATGGATTGATATGTGTAGTTCCTACGGAGTAAGTTAGGCCGTCGCCATTCAGTCAACTGTTGTTCCCCCTTGTAGATACAACAGACCACGTAGCCCTGCGGCCTGTCCATAACATATCTGAGAGCTGAACTACGGACCTGCATTACTAATGGAAATGTGCACTTATTACATACCACTGCAATATGCCTGAAAGATCAGAAATGAATAAAGGTATCAACAAAAGCCTACCGGGGAAAATTATTTCTCGCTGACAAAGTAAACATGGTAAGTAAGGATTCGCCAAAAATTCAAGATTGACCGATTACCAAACAACGCTGCACTGGCAGATAAGCAAGCTATTCGTGAGTTGTAATTTTACGTGGTGACATCCTTCACAGTATTTTGTACTCTATCATTACTAAACCACTCTCGGGGCTTTCTTGACTCCCAGAAATTCATGAAGCTAGTACGGTTACTAATCCGGTCATGATTGTGGTACTTACCGAACACTCAGCAGTAAGTGCGGGGTGAAGTTCTATTCAAGGGCTCTCTTTTTGTTTGCGTTATATTCCTCTGTTTTCACGTTCAAGATTTTCCACATCTATTCTATCCTGCATCAGGTTAGTAATGTCAGAGTTATTCAAGTCTAGATGAGGTGCTATATTTCAGTTTGCTGACTGCATTAAGCCAAGCAATTTATTTTTGACGTTGTATTTATAGCTTTATGGTGATTTTTTTTTCAAAATTATTGGCTGTATAAAAGCCACCGAGATTTTTCACTTTATTCTTCTTTACGACACTTGCAAACATCATTGAGTTGTGTACAAGTTTACTAGTAGAAACAGATTGATGAATGAGACAAAATGTGGGGTGGAGAGCAAATAATATATCCCGTC
>NW_008756811.1:0-964 GCF_000715545.1 Opisthorchis viverrini | reverse complement strand
ACAAGTTATTTCTGCTGTATTTGTTTTTCATGTGAATATTTCGTCAACAGTGTCTAACGGACAAGTTGAGTCTACACAATGGCACCTTGTTTGGTCCTGGCTCAGTAGACTAGAATGAAGACAGTTTATGACTGCGTTCGTAAAGTGTGCACATAACTCGCTACACCACGTTCTACGCGCCTCGCGTACTATCTGCTTTATGTGACTACTGGCGGAAATAGGCGGCTAATTGCATAGCCCCATATCTCATTCATCTATGCCTTTATTGGTACGGATTAAGTTTACGCTGACGTACACTGAATCATATAATTTCGCAGATAATATTGTTGTTTCTGTTCAACAAACACCATTTCAAAGTAAGGCGAGTGGACACAATGCTTCATAAATTTAAACAGAAGTTCAGTACAATTCGTGCAGACCGGTTGAAAGGCCAAAACCAATTTTTCCGTACGTCAGAAATGCGACCCATAAACAGCCTAGTTGGGTCTCCGAACTTCTGTTCATTTGTGCTATAAAATAACAAAATCGACGGTACGGCATTCAAGCACTGACGTCCGCGTCCAACTCTTTTTATTCTTTTCAGAAAATAAGCCTAGCTGATGAACCTCAAGCATTCTTGTGCATTGTCTACATTATCAACTTTTGACAGCTAACATGTATGCAAGCTAAAGCCCTTCGCGTTCGCACATGCTAGTCTGCTCGCACGGCGCAATCAATACATTGGGAATGAAATCTCAAAAGGCAAAGTTGATGAAATGTTTCACCCGTTTGTATTTTCAGGATATTCCAGCAAAATTCAACAGTTAGTGTTTTCCCGAAAAGCAATCGCACACTTGAAGGGAATATTAAATTTAATATCGGCATTGATATAATCAATTTATGTATTATTATTGAAAATATCTAATAACATATATGGTTGTTATACGCATATATTATCGCTAGTATTGATGTTAATGTAATATTA
>NW_008756810.1:0-964 GCF_000715545.1 Opisthorchis viverrini | reverse complement strand
TAAGGCCGATATCAATCTGAGACACCACCCTACACATGTAGAACTATCTAGGAAGTCTCGGCACTTTATTTTTAAAGCATATTTAATCTCGAATAAATAATATATGATCCCAGGAACAAATTAACAAGGAATGGAATAGAACACGATATTCACACATACTGATTCGAATGGCCGTATCCACCTGCATTTACTCTGGAAACCGTTACCAATTATGCCCTGCACAAAATTCTAAAGCTCAAAACAAATCTGACCGCGTAAAATTAGTTTCACCGGTAATCCTTTGTGGGCGAAAGAAGCCACAGTCCGATAAAGGAAGGGGCTGTCATTCTTTTAAGAGTTACCAACTAGCGGAGTCAACCAAACGTGTACGTTCTGAAGAAAACACGTTTCATATATTTGGCCGCCAAATCCTCTACCGCTGAGAATCTGATTCCGCAAACCGGAATTAGACCGGGCTCACGTGGGGGTCCCAAACTTACATGAATGGACATGTATCTCTTAAAAAGATTTCTTGAGGTTTTCTGGTCTACTAGTATTCCGGAGTCGTGTTCAAACGTCAAAACGAGCCACATACAGTTTTGTCGACACGATCTGATGTGTTGAAACCGGAATACGATAATCGTTACAATTAGGCACCGAAACACTGTGTCGATCCAAACTAACGTGCACAAACTGCAAATGGTTGAAAAAGATCAGCTGGGCTGAGGAGTGCACACGCGTCAAAAGTCTTTCTCAGAAGTGCGGCAGGTTGTCTGCTGAGATATATACCGTTGCACTCAACTGTCCGAGCTTCGACCAATAAGCACAATTGTTCGGTAAAACACTAGCTGACCAGCGCGAGCAACTGGAATTTGTACATGAACTGGTTGACACGGTCAGGGTCTATGTTCTCAGGATCGCATCTGTCCCTCAGGCGACTTGGGTGTGTGCACCGCTCTACATTCGGTTCACGGCAGACGGATAG
>NW_008756809.1:0-964 GCF_000715545.1 Opisthorchis viverrini | reverse complement strand
ACGAGTACAAGCTGAGTCTCCATATTCAGTCTTTTTCAATTCATTTTTTCTAAAAAATCTGCCCGAAATTTGTCATTGAACTAAACGCCAAATGATGCGTTTGTTTCCCCTCCAGCATTCTCAGTACAGTCGCGATCAGATTACGCAAGTTATACAGTTTTTTTAGAGGCATCTTACTCTAATAAGGGAAGAGTCTATGAATGGAGTAATCTTTAGGCACCCACCGAATGCTGATACGTACTAGTCATTTCATGTGCCTAATCGGGTATTCACCCCTATTCACATCAGAAGAGAAACATACGTGTAATTTGTGTTAGAGTATTGTGCTACACACGGCACTGCATTCCTTGGGATCTCCTGAGGAAGAAATTTACATTGAGACCATAATTGATCTTAAACTGGAGCATGAGGCTTACTTTTCCAAAGCTGTAATATTTTGTTTGTGTCAAATTGTTCTGAATTTCGTCCGAAAAAATAACGAAGTGATTAAAGGATGCGACAATCAAACAAGCCCGATACTCAGCGAACTTCTCCTGTCACCTCGTACTCATCCACGTTAACTATACACCCGTCACGAATTCCCGCGTAGCAATGCTGTTCCAGAAAGTATCAAAGTTTTCAATGAATCCGGAATGTGTCAGCTATTTGCAGTGAGTTAATGCGATGTTTATAGTGGGCTCAGTGATGAATAAGTACAATGCATCTAGTAACTCGCATGCACACGAATGGTACAGGTGAGGAATAAGACGAGGATCATTTTCCAGATTAACTTTTCTAAAGCACTATCCCCGACGACGCGTTATTCCTTTTACGAATCAGTTTGGAAAAAGTTTGGAACAAGCAAATTTTCTGTGATTCTACATTTTGGAGATTAAAGATCCTGTGAAACAAGGACGTCACATTATGACTACCAAACAAATTCATTCTTAGTAAATTGCTGTGTGATTATTTTTTAAAATCCGCG
>NW_008756808.1:0-964 GCF_000715545.1 Opisthorchis viverrini | reverse complement strand
TATTTTAAAGTGGTCGCCATTACTTGCGGATTCGTAAGACACCCGACTACATGTGTGGATATACATGGGATCGGGCTTGCACATGAGTTACCACCGTTTCGTTGACAGTGGCTAACATTATATAGCAAGGGAGAATGAAATTAATCACATGACTGAACCCCACTTTTGAAGGCCTGTCACACGAGCCGTACAATTAATCGATGTTCAGTGAAGGAGAGTGCAATCGTTCACATGACTGGAAGCCTCATTTGAGAATTTGTCAATCGAGCAGCCATCAGCGCGTGACCACGTGATGCGAGCCCCATGGTTGAAAGGTGATTAGTAGCATGAATGACGCATCCAGTATTTTATTCTGGGAACCTAATTGGCGATTGATTTCAGACAATTTCAGGCCACTTACCGAAACTTCTTGACTTGGTAGATAGAACATGTATAAAGAAAGCTAGTACTGAAGTCATCTTCAGATGACAGATTGTCCATTGCGTTCATCGGCCGGTAGAATTTCTGGCTGATACAATCAATTGTTGACGTCCTGTGGCTTTCGGACATGTGTTTTCGCTCGCTTCGTCCAAACATTCTCAGTTAGCCTGTTCTCACTTAGCTCACGGAAGACTAGTTTCATTGCTGAGTGTTCCCGATTTCTCTCGGTCAAACCCTGCGCTTGCCTGAACGCACTGATTTCCGAATCTACCTCATATTCAATTACAATCGCTCACGAAAATATGACCCTTAACATGTCCAACCAGCTTTGACAAATTTTTCACGCACTAGTTTGAACCATTCGCCTACCACGTGGTGTCCACCTACGTTTGTCTCTAACTCAGATAACTTCGCTGTTTCCCCTGGGAGTGTTTCGGACTTGTGCCATTTAGGGCACTGATAAACGAAATTCCCTTTAATTTTCTTGCGGGGTCTTATTGATAAATTTCAAGGCCTTGCGATGCTTGTCTCGTGATTTCACTCG
>NW_008756807.1:0-965 GCF_000715545.1 Opisthorchis viverrini | reverse complement strand
GTTTAACTTTGCCAGTTTTCAGTTGCTAACAAACATATTCTTCCCAAATACATGAAGGATGAACACCAATGTATGACGCCTGAGATTCCGAATAGATATTTACTTGAACAAATGAATCCGCAGATTCTCCCAAGTCATTTCCTGAAGCCCGTGGTGAGCTTGGTCATTTTGGAACTCAGCAGGCACTGGCGGCTTTAAAGTTATCAATAGCATCATTTTAAAGGCACACCCTAAATTTGTGGAACTTGTAAAAATAATATTTGCAAATATAGCCCAGTTCAGAAGGTTTTCGAAATAAACAAAAAGATAAATTTCATCAACGTCATCCTCATTCGCCAGTGTGTGTTTGGGGTAGAAATTATACTCGATTATCCCATAGAAACCAAGCCCGGAATTTGGCTTTGAGTTTTCAGTGAACCTAGAGAGTTGTTTTACTCTTATTTTCCTTATAAGTTGGATGGATACCGAATTCTACTCCGCTATTGATCAAGCATGGGGGCCGCAGCACTTGCTGTCTACGCACGCCAAGTTGTTGACATTAGTCACCTAGCCATTTTGTTAATCCGTTTACCAGCCCCAACTCAGCGACAAGCACCTAATAAATTTCAACATCCTGGTTTAGCTCGGGTGTAGACAAATTCATCTAATAATCCTAGCCAGTGTAGTTGAAATACAATAGATTTCGTCAACTGTTTCGCCAATACTGGCCCGCAATTCGACGTAGCGTAGGTTAAATTTGCTCAACTATCGTAAATGGTTTAAATGTTTGGCGGTGTTTTTGGAGGCCATGCGCGAGGTTTTGAGGGTCTTAAATGTCTCCCAATCCTTAACAAAACCCGTGCCTCATCGTCTAAAACCAGTGATCACACCCTTGGTACTTGTGAGCCAGAAAACGCAAACAAGCACCAATAGTCAACAGATTTTATTTAATAATCACCCGCATCTGCCCACAAATTACGCGTCTG
>NW_008756806.1:0-965 GCF_000715545.1 Opisthorchis viverrini | reverse complement strand
TGCTACTTATCACTATCTATCATTCAATAAGCTGTGCACTGTACAGACGAGCAGGACCACAGACGACGATCCCGCTGAAATTCGCGATTATGGTTTTCCGAACGACGTGACATTTTGTCCTCCAAATCCATCCATATTTTCCTCAAACATCATCAGTGTTTCTCGAAACTGTCAGGTTTTGTTGAGCTAGAATTTATTTGCTTCTTCGTCGTTCTAGGTTCGAATTTCCCTGACAATATCTCACACCAAACTGATCACCACAAGTACATCCAAAGTGGTGAGTTTGTGTTTTCGCAATCGTAATTATTTTACTGTCCCGAAACACCTCTTGGCTTTCAGAAATTTCGTATTCTCCCCGAGAGCAATGTTGTCAGTTCTGAGCGGGCTGTATCCAAAAAAAGATCGTCCATCTCATTGTCAGCCGTCGCCAACCGTCAGTTTCCAATTGTCGAAGCACTTTCCTCAGTTTATCAAAAATATTATATCAATATTCAGAACTAGACAAACTTGTTGCCTTGCAAAAACTTTCAACTGTCCAACTTCCCTGTGTACACCACGTCACTCCTACCAAATTATCGTGCACGGCTGTTGACCCAGTCTTGCCGCCTTTTCTTCCCCCGAGGTCTGGAATTCCCTACTCTCATCCATACTCCTGCCTTCGTAGAATTTTCAAATTTCCACGACTATAGAGTCAGCACACTGGTGTAGAAATCATATCGATTGTCGTTTTGTTTACTCTGTACATTTTAATCGCAGGGGTTAGCCGATTAGGAAACCTGCGTCGCGCAGTAGAGGAAAATGTACACATACGACAGTGTGCTCAAAACACGCCGGTACACGAAAACGACAGATGTGACCCAATTGTTGGACTTTGGTGATCTACCCGTCTGATTTCTCGGTCACGACAGACAGAGTACATGCACGGTGCGAGTTTGAGTCGGACCATGATCAGCATATGGTCATAG
>NW_008756805.1:0-965 GCF_000715545.1 Opisthorchis viverrini | reverse complement strand
TACGATTGTGTGACTTCTGATGGATGAGCATCCTACGAGGATAAATAGGTGACCTCCAGGCTATTTGGTTTCTCCGTGCTGCTATTAGTGCATGCCACCCAAACGTTCATACTCGCTCACCTGAAATAACAAATCACTGTTCCTTTGGGCCCAATGGCCTTGTGGTCATCGAGATCCCATCTGGCCGCAGCACGATGAAACCCAATCCGCCCAATTCCCGAGATTCGACGGAATAAGACGCGTTCCAGAGCCTCGTAGCTGGATGTTTGTTGGGCATTATTTGTCATCTGCTGCCTGTCATCGCCATGCATCTCCGTGAACATCTAGGCCAAAAATACGTGGTACAGCACACAGTCAGGTCTGTGGTATCATCCTGGATAACTCTCACGTAAGGTTCATTCGCTAAACCATCAAAATGGCATTCCGGAATGACACGTTTGACAGGCCATCAGGTAAAATGCGTGTTGCCAGTTTACTGTTTTGCTTAGTGTGTCTTGAAAGGAAAGACAGATTTATGCACTTACTGAGTGCGGAAAATGCGAAAGCAGATGAGTGACAGGCAATTAATGAATTCATCATAATTAACGTATAAAATTAAAGGTGAACGTGTGCAATTGAATAGTGATCACCACTGAATGCACAGAAACTGTGAAGAAACTTTGCGTCCAGATGGTGGACTCAAAGTGGGATATTATTTTTGGCGTCCGAGAGGGATGCCTCCAAAGAGCCACCATCTCTCTGGTGTTTCCTTAAGGATCTTCCACGTCAGAGCTGAGTAATTGTGTAATACCCTTAAGGTAGGCCTGCGAAAAGAGGCCAATCAATGCTCTCGTTGAGTCCATTGGCCCGCTAGATGACTGTTTATAAAAGCGTCTGCGGGACATAAGCCTCAAAAGGTGTTAAAAACTCTAAAAATCTTCACCACTTTGGCTTGACGGGAGGCTCAAATGAATCTCAGCTGAATC
>NW_008756804.1:0-965 GCF_000715545.1 Opisthorchis viverrini | reverse complement strand
GTGTGGCCGGTACAACAAGTTTTCCGGCACGTGCCAATCACATAAGACCGAGAAAAGTTTGTGAACATGTCCAAACTTCGAACCAGAAACAGATTTACGTGGCGTCTATGGGGAAAAACGTTTGCACCGGTGTGTCCCGCTAGACTACCGGCATGATTCAAATAACGGAAAGCTAGAATCCGTTTGTGACTGCGGTTCTTTGTGGGTGCAGTTTTTACACATAAAAAGAATGAGAGCATAGCGAGTTGGTGTGACATATGAGGCTTCCTCAACTAAATGTATTCAGTGCTACGAACTATCAGCCTCACAAGACAAAGCGCAGAAACCTATCGGAAACACCCGGATTCTACGATTGAGAAAACGTTGTTTACACGCTGCGTGAGTTCAGGAATACCAGAAAGTCCTGGCTAAAATTATAAGAGATTAGATTGAGAACGTGTGCCAAAGGTGTACTACAGCGAGTAAACTCCGCATCCCATTCTGGTCGAGCGATTGATATTCATGGGGTTCCAGTAGAATGGTGCACATTCCAAGAAAAGTCCCCGCCACAATGCAAATTCGAACTTGGATAGTTCGTCCATACAGTCGTGCCCAAAGTTCCGTTGTCCTTAATAGTAAGGCGTCCGGAAGTTTAGGAAACGGAGGTTCTAATGACGTTTCAGACTATATGCTTCTGTGAGCTGTACTAGAGGTCACAGAAAAACTTGACAGCCCAACAGGGTTTATCAGTCTATAGGGAGTAATTAATAAAGTTGGTCTGCTGCACGCGAACTTCTAGACTCCAGTGGAACTGATAACCTGCAAGTTATTTGCACGCAACCCCAAAAATGAATAGGTAAGCACCCGGTGTTTGTTCCGTGGAGCTCATGAGAACAATTTGTTTACGGCTTTGTTCAGACCTTCAAACAGAAACACGTGGACTGCACACATATGTTTCCGATCTCAGTGGCGTTCTTGTTGTCAGT